>NW_027526203.1:158964473-159216973 GCF_048455015.1 Haemaphysalis longicornis | reverse complement strand
CCTTTGGAAAACAACATGAGCCTCGCGCTTAACAAGAACGAATGAAACATCCCAGAAAAATACCGCATCCCTGCTCAAAACAAAGCAATGATCACTAGTTTCAGCTTGATTACGCAGGGGCAATTGTCCGAACGAGGAACAGACATTCCTTTTCCGCGCAACCATGGTTTACTGGGAGTGTTGATGCATGTAGCTTAAAGAAAAACGTTTATCTTTAAGCTGCATGGGGCCCGTGAAAACCCAGGTCAACATCTCAGTAGTGAAAAAAGAAGAGCACTGACCCGGACGTGATTCGAACACGCAACCTTCTGATCTGGAGTCAGACGCGCTACCATTGCGCCACCGGGTCTTTCTTTTCTTTATTGCCTGGTTTTGACAACACCCAAAAAAAGATTACATATCATAAAAATAAAACACTGAACTCAGCAAAAGTGAGGCCGCCGGCCAATAAAGGGCTGGCGTTGTCATTAAAATGGCCTTAGGTTTGTCAGCTGCTCCATTTCTGGCAGCCAAACCGGGAATACCTCCTCAGACTTAATAATTTCGACAAAGCGACCAGCACTCTCTTTGAATTGCTGTAGTGCAAAACGTGCATCGACATCATTATACAGTTTTGCAGTGCGAGAGTGCCATATGCTATGGAGACCCGGTAGCCTTACTAAATCATAAGGCACTCCTGCCTCATTGTCCACTGCAGGAAACGGTATACCGTGAGGGTTTAAAGGAAAGTCCTTTCGTAGTGTTCTTTGTAGTACATCCCATAAATACACCCCCCCACCACAATGCAAAAACACGTGGTCTATTGTCTCTGGCAATTTACATCTAAAACAGTCTGTCCCCCATGGTACAAATAGCCCCCTCCGTTTCATATATGTTCTTACTAATAATGTACCTGTATGCAGCTTAAAAAAAAGGACCTGACTCTTGGCTGAATTTGCATTCTTTTCACCCTCTTAAGAACGTCCTGGCCTGGGCCTCCAGAGTACATAGCTCTGTACATTGGCACAGGGAATACGGTATCCACAATATCATTATACAGGTTTTCCCTTTTTACCATACTTAAGTATTCCTATGAGAACCACGCGTTACAAAAATTTACACTTCCAACGACTTCTTTGAAAAAACCAAAAATTCCTCCATGTATATACCCAGTGGTTACGATAAAGTCAGGGAGAAGCCTGCGCAGCCTCACCTGACACACTGTCCTCAGAAAAGGGTCGCTTACATCCCTTAAAAACAGAAATCTATTTACAAGCTGTCGCACAAATAAGTGTGCCAGTCCCAGTCCCCCATCTCTGATTCGCCTGAACAGGTTGCTGCGGCTGCACATCTCCCAATTCGAGGCCCACACGAAGACAGCAAGGACCCGATGCAGCTTTGGCACATTTGTACGCGAAAGGTGCAGCACTTGCATCACGTACCACAGTTTACTAACGGAAAATAGGTTGCACACTGTTCCCGTAGCAAAGGTTGACAAATAAGCCCCCCTCCACTTGTCTCCCTTTGCTCGGTACTCCTGTGTTTGTTCGTGCCAATACGGCTCACTATCTTTATAAAACTGCAGTGGGACTCCAAGGTACTTTACGGGGGTTGTTAACCAGCTTACATTGGCGAAAGTGTCAGGGGTGATTGCCATTCTCCATGCCAAAACCCCATGCACTTTCCCCAATTTACAAGGCTACCTGTGATTGAATAAACTGTTTTGTCACCTCAACTACTTTAACAATACTTTCTTTGTTTTCACAGAACACCACGATGTCATCTGCGTAAGCCAATACTTTTACCTCGGACTCGTGCAATCGGAATCCTCAAATTTTTATGTCTGAGGATACGCAAACACAATGTTTCGATATAAATTCAGAACAACAGTGGGCTGAGGGGACAGCCCTGGCGCACCGATCGTTGCACGTTAATGGGCGCTCCCAATGCCTTGTTCACAACTAACCGCGTGGTGCAATTCCGATACGCCAATGCTACCCCCTCTTTGATAACAGAACCAACGTTTATATAGTCTAAAATAGAAAACAATAGTTCGTGCGATACACAATCAAAGGCCTTTTCAAGGTCTAGTTGAAGCACAGCGACTCCTACATGCATGGCATCGGAACACTCCAGCACACACCTTGCCTTGTGTATATTGGTGCAAATAGACCTTCCCCGTATGCCGCAAGTCTGATAAGGGCCGACTGTTTTATGGATCACTCCCTGGAGCCTACTTGCTAGTATCTTCATAAATATTTTGTAGTCCACATTCGTAAGTGAAATGGGCCTATATGACGTAACCTGCTTAGGTTTTCTGACATCATCTGTTTTGGGGATTAACACCGTGTGAGCAGTTCCGTAACAACGTGGCAGTGGTTTCAAATTAAATGATTCATTGAAAACAGCCGCTAATACCGGTGATATTTTACTCCTAAATTCTTTGTAGAACGCCGCACTCAACCATCCGGGCCTGGCGATTTCCCTGGGTTTAAATTATCAATGGCGTCTTCAACTTCTTTCGATGCTATTGGTTGTTGTAGCCACTCCTTTGTTTCATCGTCAAGCTTCGGCATGTTGCTGAGGAATTCTCCCTTGAAGCTTTCGATATCGGCAGAGCGGAAAGCAAAAAGCGACTGGTAGGGCTCAAAGAAGGCACGCTCGATGTGCTGGTTATCCCCGGAAGTTTCGCCGTTCCAGTCAATCTCGGTTAGCTGAATACGTTGAGCATGCGCTTTCTCGAGCCGCAAGGCCCTTTTTGTAGGTCTTTCACCCGTTATCGCCTGGACCACTCTTGCTCGTACAAGCGCTCCGTGATAGCGCTCTTCGTCGATTATTTCTAGCTTTTGTGTTGTTTGCCTGATGGCGTCTTTGTACATGCCCGGGTGTTTGCCCTCCTGCTCAGTCAGCGTTTTTAGCGATTATCGGAGCGAAGTTTCCTTTTCATTTTGTTCGAACCTTAGGCAGCTGGCCCGTTCGATTGCTTTAATTTTAGACGCTTCTTTTGTTGGTTCCCACATTTCCAAGATATTATTTTGGCTGCCCTATTCGATTTGTCTAATTTGGTCCTTTACTGTGTTGCTGAAATTTTCGTCTTTTAAAACATTTTCATTTAACTTCCACAATTCCCATGTAAAATTGTTCCGCCGGGTTTTGTGCCGTATTCTGCACGCGACAAGACAATGATCGGTGAAAGACAATGGTGAAACACTATAGTTGCTGCACATTGGAACCATTTCCAACGATATGTAAATCCGGTCCAGTCGGGCGTGGCTAGCGCCTTGAAAGTGCGTGTATTGCACGCTTCTTGCGCCCTCCAAACATTCGGCAACATCCTCAAGACCGAATTCCGCAATATACTCAGACCACAAATCAGTGCTTACATCCTTGAATGGCCTTTTGCTTGTCTTGTCCCGTGCGGTTAACACACAATTGAAATCTCCTAAGAATATTATTTGCCTATCGGCGGTAAGGTGCTGCCTGATACTATTAAAAAAATCGGCAAGCTCGTCCCCGGAATTGGGGGCATAAATGCACAAAACGCGCCACTCGACACTGCGAAAAGAGTAATCACATACCACTAATCGCCCCGACAAACATGACGAAACGGTTTGGACAGCTAAGCCCGGTAGCTTTCGCACAAAAAGCACGCAGCCCGCCGAAGTGCCGACTGCGTGACTAACACATGCGAAGTACCTCGACGTGAAACACCGCACCATGCTCTCAGTCTCTGCCTCCCCCTGCACCTTGGTTTCCTGAACCGCCACCACATCAACGTCATGCTCGGTTAACAGCCGGGGTACACTTGACCCTGTTTTCTTTTCCCAGCCAATCCCCTGACGTTGAGTGTAGCTACGTTAAGTGCGAGGTCATCAGACAGTTTCGTTCAATTAGAGGCTGAGAGCATGGTGCTTACCTTTGGCGTCTCGAGCTAGCTACACGCTCCCGCCCGCCGCTGCTCTGTCCCCTGCGTTGCGCTGTTGGGGGGCCGTGTCCGGGTGTGTCCTGTCGGGCGGTATGGTGGGCTTGGGTCTGAACGACGGGCGCCGTATCTGCGTTGTTTTTGCCGGCGGCTCCTCGCTGTTTTTGTTACCCCTGCTGTCGTTCCCGTCTACTGCGTCGACGTGGGGGCGTTTCTCGGTCCCCGCCGGAGTCGCTGCTCCGTCGGTGTCCATCGTTTCCGGGTGTTGCCCCGCCAGTGCACCGGGGGGCTCGGCTGCCATGCACTTTTCGTCGCTTTTAACCAAGCTCTCCTCTGGTACTGCCGTCTTTGCTGGGGTGGCCTCGGGGGTTTTCACTTCCTGGGTGAGGCAGCCTACCATTGGGGTCACGGTGGTAGCTTCGGATGGCTCGCCACCACCAGCGCCTTGAGCTGCTTCCTCGGCCTCGACGGCATCCATAAGGTGCTCGGTAGTACCCTCGTTGTCAGCGGGCCCCGTCACTGACGCGTACGAGGGCACGCACTGCGTCTCGACGTGACCAAAACGCCGACACCTGGAACAACGGGGTACCTTGCACTTCCGCCGCACATGGCCTGGCCGTTGCAGCGAAGGCACTGCATGGAACGTCCCGGTGCCACGACGAGGGCGGGCTCGCCCGCCACCTTTATCTGGTGCGGCAGGTCGTCAATCTTGAGGCCTCTTTTCAACTTCAGCAGCACTGTCCTCGTCGTGGAACCCTTGTCAATGACGCCCTGGACGCGCCACCGCTCCCGGTCCACCTCGGTCACCTTGCCGTACGACGCCAGTGCAGCTCGGATGTCGTCGTCGGCTACGCCGTGCAGTAGCTAGTGCAGCTTCAGTCTGACCTGTTGGTCTTGCGGGTGGATGACGACGCACCGCCGGCCCTTTACATGAAACTCCGGGATCACGAGCATCTTCATTGCTTCGTTGCGCCAACGGGCCAGGACGTCAGGCCCTTTGGAAAACAACATGAGCCTCGCGTTTCACAAGAACGAATGAAACATCACAGAAAAATACCGCATCCCTGCTCAAAACAAAGCAATGATCACTGGTTTCTGGTTGATTATTAAGGGGGAATTGTCCGAACGAGGAACAAACATTCCTTTTCCGCGCAACCATGTTTTACTGGGAGTGTTGACGCATGTAGCTTAAAGAAAAACGTTTATCTTTAAGCCGCATGGGGCCCATGAAAACCCAGGTCAACATCTCAGTAGTGAAAAAAAGCAAAGCACTGACCCGGACGTGATTCGAACACGCAACCGTCTGATCTGGAGTCAGACGCGCTACATTGCGCCACCGAGCCAGGACGTCAGGCGCTTTAGAAAACAACATGAGCCTCGCGTTTCACAAGGACGAATGAAACATCCCAGGAAAATACCGCATCCCTGCTCAAAACAAAGCAATGATCAGTAGTTTCAGCTTGATTACGCAGGGGGAATTGTCCGAACGAGGAACAGACATTCCTTTTCCGCGCAACCATGGTTTACTGGGAGTGTTGATGCATGTAGCGTAAAGAAAAACGCTTATCTTTAAGCTGCATGACACCTGTGAAAACGCAGGGTAACATTCCAGTAGTGAAAAAAAGAAAAGCACTGACCCGGACGTGATTCGAACATGCAACCTTCTGATGTGGAGTCAGACGCACTTCCGTTGCGCCACCGGGCCATCTTTTTTCTTTGTTGCATGGGAAACTAGCCCGAATAGTTTAAAGTCCCACCCTAACTACAATAACGGTACATTCACTAATACATTTTCAAAGTCAGGCAGGCACACACACGCTTCAAGAAGATGCAACCAGTCCGGCGGCTGCGATTGCGCCGCATAGACACTGTACACAAGCGCACATTGTTCGCGAAAAATTGACTTAGTTCCACGAGGTTCCTCGGCATGGCGGTCAATCATGCGACCCTTCGATAGGCTAAACAATCCTATCAGCACGAAAAGGTCATATTGCACGGAACTGTTCTTCATCACTGGCAGGAATCGTATACTGTAAGGGGTGATGTCTATGTCCTTTTTAAGAGTCCGGTGCAGAACATCCCAAAAAAAAAACACAGCATCCCGACATAAAACAAAGCAGTGATCAATTGTCTCCGGCTGGTTACACAAGCGACAGTTAACAGACCAAGACACATATACACCTTTAGTATCGAGCCATGTTTTAACAGGCAAAGTTGATGTGTGCAACCTAAAAAAGAAAGTTTTTGCAGCCGCTTGGATGCACATTTTCTTGACGCGCTTCAACACACTGTCATCTAAAAACATCAGATATGGTTGACAGTAAACGGGCACTGGAAATAAACTTTCAATTAAAATTCCCGTCAATTCTTTCCTTGAGAGACCGTACAAATACTCGAGAGAAAAACGCACAATAAGAAACTTGAAAGTCTCAGCAACCTCTTTCAGAAAGCCCCAAAGCGGGCTAGGATTCGCGGGGTAAGTTGGAGCAAATAAAAAAGGCAAATGAGCACTCAATTTATGCTGAAAAAAAAACTTTTAAAAACGAATGATCAGCCGTTTTGATAAAAAGAACCGCGAAACGAGCTGGTGTGCAAACAAATGCACCAATCCAACACCACCAGACCTCAACGGGAGGAAGAGGTTATCGCGGCGCATGGGCTCCCACTTGGATCGCCATACGAAGGTAGACAACACTCTGTGAAATGCTTGAACGTTTTTTTGTGCGCAACTAAGGACCTGCAGAACATAAACAAGTTTGGAGACAAGAAATACATTACACAGTTCTGCACGCGCAAATAGAGACAGCTCCCGCCCCATCCATGCCTGCGTTTTACGCTTCACTACAGTAAGTGCAGAAGACCAATGAGGTCCACTGTTCCGAATCTGATGTAGAGGAACCTCAAGGTACTGTATTGTTTCAGAGTCCCATGTTATGCCTCCATATTGACGTGGCTGCGTACCCCACCAGCCCTTCCAAAAACCTCTTGATTTTTCAAGGTTCACCTTAGCACCACTTACATCGCAAAACTGCTGTGTCAGCATCATTACCTCCAAGACACTTTTCTTGTCCGTACAAAAAAAAGGCAAGGTCATCTGCATAGGCTAAAACTTTGACTTCATAGTTTTCCAATGGAAAACCGTTAATGGCACTGCTTTGGAGAATACTAATGCACAGGGGCTCAAGGTAAAAACCGAATAAAAGGGGTGACAACGGACAACCTTGCCGTACGGAAGATCTAATGGGAATAGGTCTACAGAGTTCGCGATTTATAATCAACCGGGTCGTACAGCTTTTATAACAGAGAGATATGCCTTTATACAAGGCTTCCCCAAGCTCAGCTGACTCCAGAACTGCAAAAAGGAAAGGATGGCTAACCCTGTCAAATACTTTGGCAAGATCAATTTGAAGGAGCGCAACCTGCCCAGCACCATCGGATACGCACTCCAGTACTGAACGAGCAATATGGATGTTGGTCTGAATGCTCCGACCCTGAATACCGCAAGTCTGGTGCGAACCTATCAGACTTGTGATTACAATCTGTAACCTGCGTGCCAGCACCTTCGCGAATATCTTGCAATCCACATTACGCAGAGATATCGGCCTGTAGCCATCCACGCTTTTCAACTTTTCTGCGTTGTCACTTTTCGGGATTCGTACAGTATAACCTTCGTAAAATGTAGGAGGCAGGACATCGAGTTCATAGGCCTTTGTAAATACCTCATGTAAGGCAGGTGGCAGAATACTCGAGAATTTTTGGTAGAACTCCGAAGTGAGGCCATCAGGTCCAGGTGACTTATGGGTTTGCAGGTTTGAAATGGAAATTTCCACTTCTTGAAGCGTAATTGGTCCTTCTACAAGAGCCCGCTCATCGTCACTGAGCTTAGGAAAAGGCAGGAGGAATACATTAAAATCAGGCGTACTACAGGTACCCGTGTTGCCATTAAACAGTTTTTCATAATGAGCACAAAATGCTCCAAGTATACTGCGGCTATCAGAGTAGCTTTGGCCCCCATACTCAATTTCGACTATAACTTTTTCTAGTGCTGTCTGCTTTTCATCTCGAAATGCGCGTCGTGTTGGCGGCTCCTGCAAAAACCTACGCGTTCTTGATCGAACAAGGGCTCCCCGATATTTTTCAGTCATATGCTGCTGCATTTGAGCTTTAGCATTGCATATTTCATCAAAAAATGTCCCGGCCTCAGCTATTTTAGCCTCATGTAATTGCATCAAGGAACTGCAGAGTTCACGCATGTGAAGTCGCTTCAAAAAGGATGACCGAGCCGACGCCACTATAGCTACGTTTTTGATTTCTTGTTTAAAAAGGTCCCATTTTTGGAAAATACTAAGGCTTGAAAGTTCGAATGTATCGTTCAAGAAAGCTGCTACTGTGTGTTGAAAAGTCCGTCCCAGAGTATACTATTGTTCTCTTTCCACAGTTCCCAAGGGATGGGAGGAGCGCGCCAGCCCCGTGGACCGATCCGTGCAGAGACCATGCAATGATCAGTAAAAAATATTGGCCTAACAACATAATCACGCACAATGGAGCACTTTCCCGTTGAAACATAAATTCGGTCCAGACGGGCACTAGAAAAACGATGAAAATGCGTAAATTATATAGTGCTCCCTATAACGCTTCCTATCTCAACTAACCGTATTCACTAATCAGGTCACTGAGAACCGCGGCACTGGAATCATAGCGCCAGTTACCTGGCGAACGCTCCTCTGAGTACATACACAATTAAAATCACGTAGCAGTAGCACACTTCTCTCGGTGCACAAAAATTGAGCCAAGGAGAGGAAGAAACTCCTCCTTTCAGTCAATTTGTTGAGGGCATACAAACAAATAATGCGCCATTCAGTTCCCGATATGTCAACGTCGGAGCAGACAAACCGCCCCACATCATCCACTTTGCAAGCAAGGACAGTCGCATCATGGTTTTTACTAACCAATAGCATACACCCACCTGATAGGCCAACCGAGTGGCTAACGCAAACACTGTATTCAGATAAAAGGGCTGGAGAGCTGCCTCGTGTCCTCATCTGTACTTAGCTTGGTCTCCTGAATGGCCGCAATAGTTATAGAATTTCTCTGAAAAAGCTGCAGAAGCTGATACTGTCTGCGTCTCTGTTTGAATCTCCTTACATTAAGTGAGGAGACGTGTACTGCTGCTAAGTTGGCCATAACAATCAGCTATTCGCTCCCCCACCGAAAGAAGGAGTCGCCCTAGTTTTTGACGACCGCTGAGACTGCCTCCGTGGGGTGGGCCGTACATTTGACCTGCTAGCTCCCGGATCTCCCCCTGCAACTGCTGGAAGGTCAGGAGCCTGCCTCTTCTCTGCACCAAAACAGGTTTCCTCTGAATGAAGAGAGGCCGGCAGCTTTAGGGGCCCTGAAGCAGCGTCCATCATCTCTTCAGAAAAAGGGGATGCATCAGCCCACGATGCCGACGGCCAACCATTAGGCTTCGGAGAACCATCCTCAGCCTTGGTGAAGCTTTCGGGAGTAGCGCTGTCTTCCCTAGCCACTCCGCTGCAGGGAAGCGATGCGCTGTCACAGGAGCTCTCAAGCAGTTCGGCCTCCTTTCACGGGCCCACATCATCAAAGTCCATGGAATCTTCAGCTGAAGGCAAGACAGGCCCCACTGGCCCGCACATCCTGGAATCTGAAAACCCACCATCGGGTGGTTTTGGTTCCCGGAGTACAGGGTCATGCTGTTGGGTCTCCAAATTGGCAGATGGAGACTGCTGGGAAACGGTGGCCAGGCCTGGGGCGACGCTGACTTCTCCTGAAGCATCCACCACTTCAGATGCATCCATAAGGTGTTCGTAAGTTTCATCGTCTGTGGTCTTCGCCTGGCCCTGACGCAGTTTATCAGCATATTGTCGTATGCTGATAAACTGCTGATTCCTGATTCCAGGGCAACGCCAAATGCTGATTCCAGGGATATGCTGATTCCAGGGATATGCTGATTCCAGGGCAACGCCAAATCTCCCGGTTTACAGATTTGACAGTGCCGTACGGTTCCAGTGCTTCCACGATTCGTCGGCTCTCCATGTGGCGGGGTAACCAAAGTAGCTTTACTTTGACCTCCCGGAATCCGTGTCAAACACCATACACTTTAAGGACTTCACGGGGAAACTTCCGGGGTCTACAAGCTTCTGCTTCGCAAGAGCACTGACGCACGTTACCCTCCATACATGGCTCATCTGGTATTGACCAATGCTAATAACGTCTTGGAGATCCATTACTCGAGCAAGAGCATCCCTGAAGTCAGGAGCACGGTACGGGCGGCCTTTGAGATCAGCATGCAGAAAAACGGTGTTCAGGACAACGGTACCAGTCGGTAGACGGGAAGGACGATCTTGTATTTTCTTCGTGTCCAGACGATGAAGTACTCGGCCAAAGGCCTATGCGCTGTTTCCAGCTTGCATCATTGGAAAAACACAGCCGCTCCGGACGTCAGGCACTTTGGAAAACAACATGAGCCTCGCGTTTCACAAGAACTAATGAACATTCTGACTGCCTCCAGACGCATGCAGTTATGCCTGCGTGATATCGACCGTTTAAATAGCGCTCGTTAGGAGCGATGGCGTGAATGCACTATGCATGTTGAACGCATTGTAAAGTGGGCCCAGTGCCTTACAAGCGCAACTCGTAAGAGTTGCGCTTGTAAAGCGCTGGGCCCACTTTACCCCCGACTCGTTTGTAACGACGGAAAGATGTGAATTCCACCTTATTTATCCTAGCCCAACCACAAGGAAGGAAGCGTTGACCGTTTGAGTGTGCCTTCGTGTGGGATCTTGGTCGCAGCTGACGCAAGTACAGTAAAATAACAAATAACAACAAATATTATGTAGCGTTTTTAGATGAATAAGTAAGTAAAGGAAGGTTGAATGTTAGAAAAATGAATTCCATGCCAGATGACTGCATTAATCGTGGTCTTAATTCGACGCAACGTCCGCTTGAACCGTTGTTGCCGTCAATTTAAGAGGGCACTGAAGAGAACTATCTCCTTGAAGGTTCACCCCAGTACACCTCCCAGAATCTATTCGGTGCTCGAAGTTTCCTCGAATGAATTGCTTATAAATCGCAAAATAAACGTTGAATTTTCCCTTCTCACTATCACAATAAAGTTGCACAAACACCGGGCTGCTGCATGCGCCTCGATAAACCAGCAGAGAAAGGGAAGAGCGAGAGAGGGACATCAAAGATTTTTTGGAAATAAAAGGTCTTAGGTGGGCTAAGGGTAGTTCCATACTTACAGGTTCCCTAGTCTCCTCTGCTTATCTGCTGGACATAAAGGTCGGATTGTTTCAAATCACATGGTTGGAGCTTACCGGAGCTGCTTCCCATAGTTGATAAGAAGTGGTGTTGTATACTGAGAAACCCCAGGAGCCGTGTAAATGGGATGGATGTTTACCGGATTTGGCGCATGAATCAACCGCCGGGTAAGACACTCACCGCTCCGAGAACTGACTCTCCGCGCAGCCCACCACACGACACCCAAGAGACAATTACACGATCGTCTATCGGCTACGATCCTGACTCAACGTTGCCACCTGGGCCTCTCGCACTCTCACACATGGCACTGCCACCACCAGCAACATCCCTCTGCAAAAATGTACGACCAGGTAACAGCGCACGCACAAAATTTACACAATCTCGTCGTCGCAAGCACTACCTTTGAAGAATACGCACTCGCCCTCAGTGCGATCAAGACCACACAACTTGGAGTAGCAGAGTACAACTGATGCCCGATATAAAACCTCCGCCTGACATCAGCCACGGTGTCCTCCACGGCTTGGTCTCGGACGTCACCTCCAATACACTCCTCGAACTACCCCAAGCTAACAAATCCCATCTCCTAGATGCACGCTTAATGGGCTGCACCACCTCGGCCTTATTGACATTGCAAGGGTCCCACGTACCATTCTACGAAAAGGTAGGAAGCATTCTCTACTGCTGTCGCCCGTTTCGGCGCACCCTGCAGGTGTGTCGACTGTGCGGTGGCATCAGACATTGACAAGACGTGTGTCCCAACCCCGACTACCCTAAGTGCCTGATTGCGGCCTGAGTGACCCCTCAAAAGGCCACACGTGTTCGGCGAACTGCAAACTGTGCAATATCCCACACACCACAGCCGATAAAGACTGTCCAAAGAAACTGGTTCCAGATCACCCAGTATCCGAATATCGCTCCTCCGCTTCCATGGCCGCCAAACCGTACACTATAGAGCCGATGACCCAAACAGGTGAGCTTGTCTGCCGTAGTATCAGGCACTCCCCCTGCTCACGCCTACCTTCCCCTTCCTACATGTCCCCTGCACCCTCCGCCTGTAACGGATACTCCCCAGTTTTCCTCCGCAATGGAGCAGCTGCTTGCAGAACGCAAGCAGCAAAACGCTACAATACTCGCACGCACAGAAGCTCTCGAAGCCTCCAAACGCGTCTCTCAGTAATCTCTAAGTGAACCTCCATCCCCCGCACCTACTAGCACCTCTCCACCTCCTGTAACGCCAGAACTCGCCACGTCTCTCATCAACGAGAAAATCACAACTGAAGTCCTTCCGATGGTTGAAAAACACATAGCGACCGCTCTGCTACCCTCAACAAAGCGATCACAGAAACCATTGACACTTTACTTCGCATTGCTGAATCCATCACCCAACGTCTTACTGCGCTCGAGCAGGCAAACCAGATGACCGTCCATCCCCAGGCCAAGAAACCCAAGCTCTCCCATGAATACGATGCCGACTTAGCCGCAACACCCCCTTCCACCCGATAGCGACCAATCTCAACGCAGTGAACACCTATCAATAGAACTCCCGTTGGTTCATTAGTAAAAAGCCCAAATCGGTCACTAGATCTCCTCATCACCACTGGACATCATCGCGCTACAAGAAACTGGTACCCGAAACCCGAACTACCCGGCTACGCCACGTTTACCCATGACCCCAGACCCCGGCCAAAACAGTAACCACCCAAAAACGCCCCATCTCCTCTCTGATCGCCCCCAGTTTTGTTGGAATCATTCTTACGACATCCAGTCAACCCCTTCATCCTGAGCATCTACAGTCCTCCCCAGCGGCCCTTCTAAGAGATATCGATCCGCTCATGAACGAATCCGCCAATAGAGCCGGCACAAACCCCCTGCTCTTGCTCGACGGCTTCAACGCCCCTCACCATTCATTGGAATACCCTCAAGCGACCAAGAAAGGCACGGCACTTCTTCGCGCGGCCAAACACCATATGTTTACGCTGTTCACCCTTCCAACTCGACTGGGAACAAGCATAACTCGTGACACAACTCCGGACATCACTTTTGCCCGCAATGCAGCTCATCTAGAGTGGGAGCGCTTACCAGACACTCTTGGAAACGCTCATTACATCCTAGCCCTCGCCTTACCCCAACCTGACCTCCGACGACGCATTGGACAAGCAGCGCGTGTAGACTAGTCATCTTCTCGCAAAGATCCTACCTCACTACTCCTGCGGACGCATACCTCGAACGATGGACGGCTCAGGTAACTGCGCTAGGGCAGAAACATACTAAAATTATTCCCCTCACAACTGCCAATGCTTCAGTGGGATCCTGCCTCCCTCATCTGTGGGAGGCTCGGTGAGGCCTCATCAACAGATGGAAAATTCGGAAACGTAACCACTCCCTCAAGCGCGGAATGGCGGAAATTACCCAGCGGGCCGCTCAATATCCTCAGGTGCCGAGAACCCAAAACTGGCGATCTTTCTGCGACAAACTGGGAGGCACGTTGAGCAGTATGCTCATTGGCACATTCTCCGCCCTCTCTTAGGGTTTAAACCATCCAAAACAACAGCGCAGCAGCTACGATGACTCGTTCGCAACTATCCGCATCCATACAACAAGTTGCTCGATGAAGTCGGCACAAATCTTTTTTGGGTGCCTTGAAAACTCAGCAGTTTCCGTCGCCTTACCAAACATCGGCCTTGCTCACGCCGATCTCGAAGCTCTGATCACGATCTAAGAATTGGAGCAAGCCATCGCCCGCTTGACGCGCAACACGACGCCGGAAAAAAATTGCATAACGAACAAAACCCTTCGAGGCCTACACGATGGGACTTTCTGATCCATTTCTAACCTCTTTAACAAACATTGGGAAGCTGGAACCCTCCCCCAACAAGGGCGGCATTCGGACATTGAACTCATACCGTAGCCCCACAAACCTGTGGCCATCGACAACCTCCGTCTCATTTCTCTTACGTTGTGCCTGGGCAAGCTGTTCGAACTAATGGTGCCTTATAGCTTAACTACATCGAAGGCAACAATCTCTATCCCCATACCATGTCCGGCTTCCGTGCCCGTTAATCGACTCCAGACGTTCTCCTCCAACTCAAAGAACGTGAATGTGATGATCGGCTCCCTGTGCCGCGAAAAGCACTAGCAGTCCACGGCGACGAACTGGCGATCGAAGAGGAAGAGGAAGAAGCAAGAAAGAGACCGCCGGGAGCACGCAGTGCTTGGGGGCAAAAGAGATGGGAAAGTGGATTGAGCGGCGAGACAGCGTTGTAGGAGCGGCAGAAGAGATCGCGACCGTGAGGGGGATTGGGACCAACTCAGAGGAAAATCGACATCATGAGCAAAACTCAAAGCAGCACGATCCTCGCCCTTGACGTCAAAGGTGCCTTTGATAACGTCACGCACGAGTCCATCTTCAGTAACTGTAGAGCGGCTAATTACAACTTCGTCCGAGCATTTCTGACAGATCGGGCAGCCACAATACGTCTGGGGCCCATACAATCCGGCCTTTTCCTCACGCCGGCAAAAGACACCCCTCAAGGCTCCGTCATTTCCGCCTTACTTTTTAATATATGGCCCTCCTTCAACTTGCAGTCAAACTCTCCACAATCCCCAATTTCCACCATGCATTCTAAGCTGATGACTTAACAATCTGGACTGCGGGACAGCAACAAAACAAAAAATTGGTCTCCATTCCGCCCTGCGAAAGTAGATGCCCAGCAAAGCTGTTTTAAACCACTACCAATGGTGATGGAGGAGGGTATGAAATGTTTCTCGGGGTCTCGGCGGTCCTGTCGCTTGCGCTTGGCTAGTATCAGTCGATAAGGGTACAGAGTATCGGCACACTTTTCTGTAATTGTTCCGTGCTGCCGCCATGATCACTGTCCAGTTCGCATTGCGGCCATTTGTTTACACTGGGAAGGTTCATGGGCGCCGCCATTCTGTTACTTATGCGTTTTAGTCGGTCAACACTGGTAGGCTTAGCTTGTCCTCCATGCTCTCCGGCTGTGTGCGACTGACTTCGTTCCGAATGCGAATCAAATGTAACGCGTGTAACAGCATTTCAGGAGCAGAAGTGTGTCCAAAGACGCCGTTTTGCTGCATCATCGGTTGTGTTTAACAAACGACCCGGTCGAAGTTGACGTTGAGGCCGTAGATGCGGTCGCAACACTGATAAATGCCAAAAATTCCGCCGTTGCTAACTTGCGTGCCTCAGTGGTTGTACTCTAATGCCTTATCTACTGACACTACGCTCGGCTTTTGTGGCGGCAAATGCTTGGTCTTCCCTTGCCCGACGCATACTCCCGGCGTGTTGAACAAGAACTGCTCTATTCAGTGACACTAGTCCTGCCTAGCTTTAAAAGATAATCTGCGAACATAATCTTCACCAGGAACACCTGGAGGTGGGGGGGAGGGGGATGGCCCCATTGTTCACAGGCGTCTTATCATCCATACTGCGGTTTCGATGCTTGTTTTCTAGTTTCCTTGAACGAATTCTGAGCTCTATGCTGTATGTCTGATTAGCCTGACGCATGCGCTCGGCGCCTTATGCCTTGGCGCCTTGGCGTTTTTGCCTACGGAGATCATTTTTGCCCGTGGCTATGAAATCGTTGGCGGTAAAGGTAAACAGCGGTGCTGTAATATACAGCAAGGCATCGTGTACACGCTCGAGTACCTACAGCACCGAGGCGTCACCTGTGCACCCCAAAAATCTTCATTACTAGTTCTCCACGCACGCACAGGCGGCCGTCCTCCACAACCAACCCCTGACCCGACCGTCCCCATAGCCTTTGTTCCCGTCCCGCAAGTGACCACTCTTCGAATTCTCGGCGTTTCCTTACAAGCCGGCGGCTCGGGAGCCGCTCTTCTACAGCAACTCCAGCGTCACGCAGCTTGCGGACCTCACCCAGAGTCTGGCCGAGAAAAAGACACCTACCAATCGAAAGAACACTCCAAACTCTATACAATCATTCGCAAGACATGCAAATTTCCTCTTGAACTCCCTGTATTCACTTCTACCGCTCACCTACTCTGACTCGGCATCCATAATTCACTGTCTGAACTCCTAGAAGCACAGCAAGACGGCCAGCTCGCTCGCCTATCCCTCCGCCCCCACGGGCCCCACCGTTTTGACACACCTCGGTAGTCGATCCATTCGTACTTAATTGGACGTACCACAACGCATGTCCCTCCCAATCCGCTCACACACCTATGTCTCACCAATTACGCGCCATATGCACCCTACTTACAACGTCGGCCGAAGACAAGCACACATTAGTCTCCTAGAGATAATTTACTCGAAAAACCCCGACACTTGATACACGGACGTCGCAACCTACTCGCATTGAAAGCCCATGCAATAGTGGCCCTCAATTCTCAAGGTTCCATGCAGATAACCCCCACTATTAGCGATACAAACACTATTGTCTCCGAAGAGATAGCTCAAGCCCTCGGCGCCACCACAGCCCTTCCGGCTAAGTAACCGTCCTTACCGACTCACACAGCCAGCTTGCCTGAACTTTCTGACTGGATGCATTTCACCTCCCGCCCTCATACTACTACACACAATCAAGACCCTGCCCCACATCGAAATCGTGTGCACCACAGGTCATTCTTCGGTCCCAGGGAATGAGGCGGCGCACGCCGCTGCCCGCGATTGCCTACTCCGGGCATTCCCATCGGGGACGGGCGACTCGGCAGCACCACCTCCAGCCTTCCCATTCCCGGTCACTACACCGATATACTGCACTACTACCGTCAGAACCACCGCGATTACCCACCCCCTTACCCTGCCTAAACATTTGTGTCGGTTAAATGACTACACAACACACATTTTTTTAAATCACAGGTGGCGATGTATACCAAGTGCCAGTGAAAAAAAATACTTATGCTGCACGTAGTACCGCACTGGATTCCTCCAGCATAGCTTTATCGCGCTCGACATACCAGACAGTTACGCCATAGGGGCTGAGCCCAAAAAATCACTAAGGAATGTGCAAGACATTGGCTATTGCCCAAGTTTCTCATCAGTCTCGCTTAATTCTGCATGCATATACGTAACGAATATGTTGTATGCTCGGCTCCAAACGTACCTTACGACGCATAATCACAACGCCGTCATCGCTGGCGCATCTTCACAGCCATCAACATTATTTCAAACAAAAACAGCGCTCAAGACGGGACAAAAAGAAGGAGGCCGTGTGTGTAGCGTCCTTCTTTCTGTCCGGTCTTGAGCGCTGTTTTTGTTTGAAGTATGAACCAACAAGCCCAAACACTTCCATTGATCAACATTACGCTTTATGGCAGCTGCTAGTTACCGTCCTACATGGCCTATCTTTCTGTTTGTCACAAACGGTAAAGGACGCGGCGATGGGTGGGGCCAAGATCACGTGCTATGGTCCACTGTAGAAACGAGGGGACAAAGCCCAAACGGCTGCGCATGAGAGGCAGGGAAGGTGTGTAGGGAGTAGTATGACTGCCCCTCCTGTGAAGCTCGATCTTCTATCTCGCTCCTCAGCAGAGACGGTGACGTGGTTTTCAGCAGTATTCAGACGCACAGTCGCGATTCCTTTTTACAAGAGCGACCACGCGCTGTAAGCCGCTCCTCTCTAACGCGAGGACATGATTGTAGAAGAGGGAAAGGGGGAAATAGTGCGTGTTTGGGTGGTTATGAGTAGTCCTCTCATTACATTCTGCGTGTTTACCAGTTCCTTCGAAAGAGAAAATAACCCTGAATTTTCCAGAGTCCGCTTTTTTAGTTGACCGCGAGGTGGTCATGATCGCCGGGGGACCAGAATTAATCCGGAGCCCTCCACTACGGCGCACCTCATCGTCTGTTTAGTGTCGTCGCGTTAAACCCCACAATGAATCGATCCCTTTTCTAGTTGAGCTGCGCGGGTTTCGTGTCATTGGTGCCTAAGGCAACCCCCAAAGAGGGCTTCACTTGGTAATCCTACGTAGTGCGGCGAAGCTTACCCACAGAATAGATGTGGTACGAAGGCTGCATTTTTTACAGACGCGAGGAGGGGGAAGCGCAAGGAGGAGGAAGGAACTTTACAGTAGCCAAGATGTTTATTTGACTGGGTAGCAAAGTGGTCCTTTAATCTTGCTCGTGTCCCTTACAAATTGTGAAATGTTCACAACATACAATGTAATGTTCAATTCATTTTCGGATCCGTTTATCTGGAATGAATGGACCTTAGTTACGTTCAAATGAAGCATATTTACATTCCGCAAAAAATAAAATCAAATAACTCTGAGGGAGTTCTATTTCCCGCTAAAAACTTTCGTTCAAGCCGTGTCCTTCTACCAAGATTCTACTGAATACGGTTGGCGCTACACAGCCCCTCTCCCTCGCTCACCCCCGGTTTATGGTGCCGCAAACAGCGTTCAGGTCTTGGTGTTCTTGAATCGAGTAAGTGAGGTGGGAAAAGTCAGTGTTTGATTTGTGTTTATCCTAAATTAAAGCATCTTTTGGCGCTGAATAAAAGGTGGAAGCTCTGAGGGGCAAAGGACTTGGTCTAAAACCAACTGGCTAGTTTCTCTTGCAGAACGCGTTCAACTGGCGGCAACAATGTATCAGGCGGGACTTGCACCGTATCAAAACCACAGTATATACGCATATAACTTATCCTTCTAGAGTTTCAGTGTTCTGTCACTCACGCAGTTTTATAAATAACGGCAAATGTTTTGCGTTTTATTTGTTACTATTTCGTACGGGCGTCAACAAGATCCCTGATTAAGGCTAACATCACCGCTTCCTTCTTCGCTGCGGGGAATGGAAAACATTAGCGGAACTCACCCCTTGCGTTCATTCCAAAGGCATCAGTGGTTGAGTGGGCCCATACTCTACAAGCGGACCCCGGAAGTGGTGCGCAGTGTGCGGGCAACATGTCTCGTGCACCGACGACATGGCTTGTAACCAACGCTCTTGTAGCAGGCACAACCACACAGAATCCCACGCGAATGACCTAGAGGAGGCTTATTCGTTCGTGAAAAAAGCGACGCTTATATTGTTATTTTGGAGACCCGGTAGACGTGCAGACCCGGTGGCGCAACGGTAGCGCGTCTGACTCCAGATCAGAAGGTTGCGTGTTCGAATCACGTCCGGGTCATTCACTTTTTTTTTTTTTGCAAATATATATTGCCTCTTCAAGGGTTCTTTTTACAAGCCCTGGTTTATAAAGCCGATTTTATTGAACACGATTTACTGAAGAAACTTCAGGTATATTATAGTAGTGGTGTAGCCAGGCTGACCGAGCCTCAGACCCCCCCCCCCCGCCCTTCCCTTCCACCGCAATATTTCCGGTCCACTCCGTGCTCCCTGCTGTGCCTGGTGCGTCACCTGTGAACAAAAGCGCAAGTTCTTCTAATTCACGCATCAATGCCCGTTTGCCTCCCGGGCGCTTACTTTGAACGAAGCGCCTCACTGAGGATGATTGCGGGGCGGTGCGGCCCCAAAAGTGGCGGCCCCATAGGGTACAATACAGCTGGTAAGAAAATACAAATATCTGGGCATATGGATAAACGAAGGCCAGGCCTATCTAAAAACGCATGATGACCATTTCAGAATTAAATAAAGCAGAAACGCGTCTATTATGAAGAACAGAGCACAATGGGATGTAAATAATACGGACTATTGAGAGGAATCTGGAAGGGTGTAATAGTACTGGCACTCACCTATTCAAACGCAGTAATGTGCGTCAAAACAGAGGTTCAATAAGAGTTAGAAGCGAGCCAGAGTGCGGTGGGTCGATTGGCATCAGGAGCCCACACTAAAGCAATAAATGAGGCAGTGCAGGGAGACATGGGAAGGGCCTCCTTTGCAGTGAGAGAAGCGCAGGGCGAAATATGTTTTGAAGAACGACTTATAAATATTGGCGACCTGAGATGGGGGGCCAGAGTGTTACGGTATTTTTATATGAAAAGCGTGTACACACAGTGGTGAAAAAGAACCATAAGGCTTAAGACAAAGTAAATGAGACCTGGAAGCGCAGTGGAAACAGCCAAGGCCATAAAAAATGAAGTGAAAGAATCGGAGACAACGAATGTGGAAAACAGGATGGACGCAAAAAAGTCCTTAGATATCTACCGAATAGGGAAGAAAGAAGTTCTTCAATAATACCGATGGGAGTGCCTTGCTTTATGAAGCCCGTGGGGATTCCTTGGTAACAAAAACGCTTATCCGTGAGCAGGTACAGGAAAAACTTCGACCAGGTTGCGGCAGAAAGGCAGAAACCATGCGACATTGTAACGGAGTGCAAAGATATCCGTCCAGTCTTCAGTGACGGAGACATCCAGCTTCTGGAATCACTTGGCTTTAAGGTTAGCGGAAAAGTGAATTGGACAGCAGTAGAGGTTAGTAAAAGAAGGTTAGAATGTTCGTGGGAAAAGAGCAGAGAAGAAGCTGGGAAGACATCCAAACAAAGAAGTCAGACTAGCACAAAGTACCATAAAGAGTAATTTTTTTATGGCGAGGTGATTGTACTGAGGCATTTCGACTAAGTTCACTGTGCAACGCCAGCCAGTTACAAAGGGGAAATCGCTAAGCATCATCATCGTCATCATCATTGTCGCCGTCATCGCCGTCATCATCATCATCATAGTCGTCATCAGAATTACGGCGGCCAGTGGCCGCAGGGCTGCTTCTTTGCGCACTGACTTGGTTCCCGTGTGGCCGAATGTCCGTAGCTAATATTTGAAATTACGCGGTGATTCGTGAGCGTCGCAGAATAAACTGCCTTTTTAAAGTTGACACAGCGCTGCATTTCTTTTCGTTTTGGCGTGACTTTGGCAGCATGCGGCGTTTTGAAGACGTCCGGCACTGGGCGTATCATTTCTTCAACATTTCTTCGAGTAATATTTATGTGACCTTGGGCGTGTCGATAGTGTTATTTTTATAACAACACTGACGAACTGATCTTCCGTTCATGCTTCCCAAATTAAGCGCAGGATCATCAAAGAACAAACAGGGTGGACCACAACTTATTACGGGGTATAAAAAATTCACAGAAATGTTAGATGCTGTGGCGCATCGCCCATTTATTAATACGAGTTTTTATATTTTATTTATTTATTTATTTATTTATTATTTATTTATTTATTTATTTATTTATTTTTCATACTGCAGGCCAGATACTGGCCCATTCGGGGGGGGGGGGGGGGGGCGCAATATATAGCAAGAAAAAATGCAAAGGATGAACAGCATGCTACCTATTGCATGTTACAAAAACTTCCAAATGCTTGCCTTAGCACACAAATAACAACATAAGAACAGAAGAAACAAAATCAGAGTGGGTAAAAACGCCTTGCTCCAACAAAAACACAGCACTTATATAACAAAACATCAGGTAATTTTTTATAACGTAAAAGTGATCACAAGAACTGGTTTAGATTACTCTAATTCCCGAGGCAAGTAGTTTTCAAAGTTTTGTGAGAAGTTTTTTTATTGTTAAACCTCAAGGGGGGAGGGACTTCCCTTCGTTAATGGTACGCAGAAAAAAAACTATTCATGGGAGAAGTTGTATTAGGGAAATATTGGCTTAATGCAGAGGTTTTGTCTATGTCTTGTTTTTCGTGCATCAAGAAAAGTTACACAATGAGGTAGTTTAAGTGCGATTTCCTGCTTATGATGCTATGTAAAACCTGGAGACGACTGGCTTCGCGCCTATGTTCTGGAGGACCGATTTTATATCTAAGCTTTAGTAAGTTTGGGGAATCCGGTCTTTTATATTTTCCAAATATGAATTTAACGGCCTTCCTGTGTACAAGTACCGTATTAGTAATGTCCTTTTTAGTATAAGGGTCCCAAACAATCCCCGCGTACTGCAGTTTCGATCTCGCAAAAGTGTTATGAGCTAATAGTTTGGTTTGCACCGGCGTCTTTCCAATTTTTCTCCTTCAAGTACCACAATTTGCGCTAAGCTGCTGAAGATGTAACGGAAATACGGTCTGACCAAGAGAACTTACTAGTAAATGTAGCACTCAAATATTTGTATTTTTTAACTTCAGTTATTATTGTGTCATTCAGAACATAAGAAGATACTCTAGGCTCTTTTTCCATGTTACCCGCCGCAAGACAGTTTTTTAAATGTTTATTTCCACACACCAAAAGTTTGCACCAATCAGAAATTGCGATAACTGAATTTTGCAAACATGCGAGATCGTTTCGTGAAGCTATTTGTTTAAAAATGAAAGTAATCTGGAAATAGACTATTATGCACATCATCAGTGATTTTGTTAGTCATATCATTTATATAAATCAAAATAAAAATGTCCCTAGTCAGCTCAATTGCGGTACACCCGAAGTTACTTGACGGACACTAGAGGAACATTTGTTAATTTCTACGAACTGCTGTCTATGTCGGAGGTAAGCGTGAATCCTTAATATGATATTCGAAGGGAGACCAATGCACTCGAGCTTATGATTAATTTTCTGTAGGGAACGTTATCGAACGCTTTACTAAAATAAAAAGAGCATATCAACTTGTCCAGATGAGTCGAGCCCATCCAAAATTTCACGAACAATTGACACAAGCTGAGTTTAAGTGGGCAAGCCCTTTCTGAACCCGTGCTGTATTGGAGACAAGCCATTGTGATCTGTGAAATACTGAGGAATGAAGCCTGCTACAAAATGTTCTAACAATTTACTGCAAGTTCTTGTAATAGAAACTTAACGATAATGTGACACTGTGAGGTGACCACCCTTTTTATAAATGGGAGCAACTCTTGCCTTACGCCAGTCAGACGGCATATCTGCTAATTGTGATGATAACTTGAAGAACTCAGTTTAAAATACGCATATCTGTTCCGCACACCCACGTAAAAAAGTCTTCGGTATTATATCAGGGACTGCCGACTTCCTAACGTCGATATTAAAGAGCACATCCAAAACACCTTCTCGAGAAATCGTAATATATCGTGTACAAAAGGCCTACTTGTATTACATTATTCCAATTCGTCCATGTCAAAGAACACACTCCAAAAGTAATTCAACTGCTTAGAAACACTGGTGGCGTGCTCGACAATTTCCCCATTAACTTCTAGTTTATGTATTACCTCTTTGGTTTACCTAAATGCCGCAAACGTTCTGCGGAGCGTTCTTAATGAAATCAGCAAGGCTATGACTGAAATATCTTTCTCTTGCGGCTTTCACTCTTTTTAATAATTCGATTATTAATTCTTTGAGACATAAACTCTCTGCTTTATGTGTTTTTTTCATTCTTTTGAGTTTTCACTTAGTTTGGATTATATTTCTATTCGTCCAAAGGTTGGATGGAGGTTTATTGGCTCCCTTCAATGGAATGAACTTTTCAATGCAATAAGTAACAGTGTCCCTGACCTTGTGCAATGAAAGCTGGACATCATCGTAGAAAATATTTAGGTGTAGGTCCAAGTGATCAATAATTGATTCATCTGCGATAACGTAATCGCTAAGCTGAGGTTTTTCTGGAGGTCGTCTGACATTATTCACGTACATTGTTGACGCTATGGAATTCCATTTGCGATCTGAAATGTCAGGTTCAAGTTCAACCATCCCTTCAATGAACCTTTCACTTAGCAATAAGAGGTCAAGAATGTTTTCTCCCCTAGTACATACATGGACAACCTGCTGAAGACTGAATGTTAGCATGATATTAACAAGTAGATCCGATAAAATACTGTGCCCATAACTTCAATTTTTCCAACCTATTTGAGGCAGATTAAAATGACCTTTAATTATTAATTTTTTCCCCTGTACTTCAAAAGGTGATTATATAAGTGTTGCATAAAATGGTCATCTGTATTTGGTGTCGGATGCGCACATAATTTGATGCCTGATGCCCATAAATCTGATCGCTTCTCGGCCTTTTGGCTAAGATCGCCCATAAATCTGATCCAGTTCCCCTACATCAACACCATTGTTTTACAATGACTGCGACACCACCACCTCACGTGCACCTATCTCTAGTAAAAAGCTGGCGGTTGGGTGAAAGAATTTCACCCACCTGAACCCCTTCATGCAACCAAGTTTCAGGTATAACAGATACATGCATGAGGATCCTCTGCTAGTAAAAGTTCGTACAGTTTCTCTATTTTGTTTACAACACTCTGGGCTTTCAATGAGAGCAAACGGCACTGGTTCGACCGTGATTGCCATTCCGCATGTTCTGATCGCATTTCGACGTTCCCGTTTCTTTTTGGAATCTATTTTTGCGCATTTTGTGCATATTTCCAAAAGTACAAGTCGTCGTCAATGATAATCGTATCATGAATGAGCTTGACTATCTATCCACTGCCTCTATCCTCTTTGTCGCTTGCGCAGTTTGTCTGCGGAATAGTCATTTTGCAACGATATTCCTGTTCCTTTCAATTTCAGCTTGTTTTTCACAATAATCCTTGAAAAAGGTAATAACTGGCCTTCCTGTGGTTGCTTTTGTAGTCTGTGAATGTGCGCCACTGATGTGCTGTTTATTCCTAACTTAACTTGAAAGACATCACGGACCACGTTGTCCCTTAGCGTCTTTTCTTTTTCCTTTGGACCCTCGGGGATTCCAAAAAAGTGTGGTTGATGCCCTTTTCATAGGAATAGGTAAAACACGAAAGTGAAATGTGCCTTCGCAGGAGCATTTAAATGGTTATTGTGCATCCATATGAACTTGCACATCGCTATTTATGTTACGACGGTATGGCCCCGTTAGACGCATGAACGTTAGACACCGGTTTGCACGCGCCGGAACATTGCGTAAATCCGACTGAAATAACAGCCCCTTAAAAGCCGTCCCAATGAAACCGAACCGAAACCGAAACCGAAAGCTGTAGGTGGCGGAGGGTGCCTCAA
The DNA here is from genome assembly GCF_048455015.1 of Haemaphysalis longicornis. Lineage (NCBI taxonomy): Eukaryota > Metazoa > Arthropoda > Arachnida > Ixodida > Ixodidae > Haemaphysalis > Haemaphysalis longicornis. The sequence goes on along the minus strand of NW_027526203.1, from coordinate 159,191,978 downwards.
TTCACCCGCCTCCCGCGTACACGAGACGCTGGCATCGAGGCGCCAACTGTCGGCGCTCATTAGCGTCATGATGAACTACTTCGCTTCGCCTCTCCTAGACGACAGCACCATCTTCAGATGGTGCTGATGAATAAGGTAGTGGGAAAGATATGAGACGCGTTCGTACGTCTACCTGCGCTTGAATTCATAACTCAGTGGGCATAGCGCTGTTTACTTCCCGTTGCGGCTAGAGAGTTCGTGGCCCGAATACGGGCGGAGCCACATCAATGAAACTTTTTCCGGCGATGTCATTTCCGTGACGGATATGGTGCCGGTGAGATCTTGGTGTACGGGGGCATAAAGCACTTTCGCGTTAAAACTACGAAATTCGAACGGCGGCTACGGTTTTCCAAGTCAGTAACTTTGTCTTGGTGAATGTTGAGCCTTTTCTGCACGAACTTACAGCCAAGTTTAGTTCTTCGCTCTCGTGGCTGTTTACTTTTAATTCAATCATACTGCCCTCCATGTTGTTTAAACGCTTTTCAGAATAGTGTATCGTTTTCTCCGTTGATTGAGGCGTTCTTTGGAAAAAATGTAGTCTCTAATTGCCTGCTGACCCCTCCTTACCTACTGAAACATTTATTCAATGCTAGGACCCGGGTTCTCTTCAACGTCACCAAAAATAAGGAGCTTTATTACCAGCATTTAAACATTTAATACTTTTACACACATGTGGGCAGGCCAATACAAGCAGAAATCTACCGTCACTGCGCATTGTGGTATTGCAACTAAGCTCTAAAAGAAGAACAAGACGCATAGTCAGCGATGTGCGCCAGCGCTTTCGCTGTGCCCACTGGGCCCACTGTGAAACTGTGACTATATAGTTTTGCTAGATTTCTAATCACGTTCTTGAAGAGGAGGAGAATAAACATTTATTCAGCTAAGTGCTGATGTCAGGGCACTCGCCCGGTGGAGGACATGCCTATTCCGGTATACCCAGGCTGCGACTTGCCGTCCAGGCCTTCTTTACCTGTTCTTGCTGGTGTCCAAGGTCCCGATCGACCAGACGAGCCATCCACTGCTCAAAAGATGGGAAGGGGATAGGAGGTAGGTTTGGAGTTTGCTTGCACTCCCATACCTGGTGGTGCAGGGTGCCGGGCGTTGGACAGAAATTACAAATGTAGGGATACTGAGTGAGGGATACTGAGTGGGAATTACGGAGGCTGCTGTGGGGATAGGAATTTGTCTGCAATCGCCGAAGAGTCGTGGCTTCTTCTCTGGTTAACCGAGAATGAGGTGGTGGGAATTTCCTTCTGGCAAGCCTATTATGTCCCAGGACGTCTGAATACCGGAGAAGTGGGTCCGTTTTGATGTCAGCGGAGAACACCCCGTCTCGTGTAATGGCCCGGTGTATGTACGAGCGGGCAGCGGTGTGAGCCGCCTCATTACCGTCAATGGGTTCATGTCCAGGAACCCAGACGATTTCCATCTCAGGTATCCCTGCAATGATTTTCAGAAAGGTCAGTGCTCATGCAAAGGTGCGCCCCCGCTGATAAATTCGACATGCCGCTTGCGAGTCAGTATTGTGATGAAGTCCTTGCTGGTCGTTGCAGCCAGGACAATCGCAACTTCCTCTGCAGCTTCGTTTGGGGTTGTACGTACAGTCATAGAAGTCATTCCCTGACCCGCCGCGTTAACAACGCAGAGTACGTGTGCTGGTTGATTTGGATAAACGGCTGCGTCGCTGAATTTTGTTGCGTTACTTTCATACTTGGCATTCACGGCTTTAGTTCTAGCGATGCGGCGTGCCTTGTTATGAACGGGGTATATGTTTCTTGGTATCAGTACAACTCGAATGTGCTGCCGAATCTGTGAATGAACAGGTGTCCTGTGTTCTTGCATAGGTGGCGTCGCATATCCTAGCTGTCTTAACGTAGCCCTTCCCGTGTGAGTTAGCTTCAGTCGTTCAAGCTGAGAAGCGCAGTGTGCTTCCTCTATATCCTCCCAAGTATTGTGTATTCCCAGTTGGCGCAACCTTTTTGTTGATGTCTTTGATGGTATTCCTAAGGCGATCTTGTCGAATAAAATTACCCCACCTTCCCGCGAGGGGAACCCTGTGGAGATGCGACGCCACAGCGAGCATCGGCTGCTCGCTTCAACCGTTTGCGTTCGGTATCACGTTTACGAAGTTCGGAATCGGCTGCTCGCTTCAATCGTTTGCGTTCAGCATCACGTCCACGCCGCTTCGCAGCCTTGTCTTCAGTGGTGCTAGCATTCCTGTTATCACAGTGATCGGTGCTTGTTACGGTTGCGCGGGCGATAGCAGAATTGTTAGGCTCCATTTAACGCATCGATGGAAATCGGAACGCCGGTGCTGGAACGACCGCGGCTATGACGCAACGTGGCGCGGCTATGACGCAACACAATCCAACATAATCCACTTTAATCCAATCCAATGCAAGCCAAGCCAAGCCAATCCAAGCCAACCCAATCGAATCCAATCCAATGCCCCTCGCGAGAGAGTGTTCGCTATCGGAGAGGAGAGGGGCTGAGCGGCGGAGAGCGCAGCTCGCGCGGCGAGGAGAATGGGGGAGGGGCGGACGACAACGACGCCGACGCTGCGTGGACAAGGCGAGTGAAGGAGATGCAGTCGCATCTAATAGTGTTTAATCTGGCCTTCTCCGTTGTTTTTAGGGCAAGATAGGGCGTGCCTAATGCGACCCTGCTGATGAGCAGTGCTTGTATTCAATTCAATTCAATTCAACTCAACCTTTATTTCCAACAAGAAGTTGGGGGTCCCCCAGGCGAGAAGTGGCCGTAAAGACCACTTGAAAGGTGCCTGAGGGTCCACACCCGCAACGTAGACAGTTACAGTATTCTGTTTTCCTTTTTGTCTCCATTATACAGAGTTGTTCGACTTCAAGAGTAGGCTAGGAACAATATACACTGTCATGCACAGATGAACAATGAAGCATAGCGATTGCTGTGACACAGGAGCAAAAAAGAAAAGAAAAACAGTCGTAAAAATCGAAATATTTCTATACAAAGTCTCCATAGACACGAAAAGGCAAAAGGCAAAAAAAAAGAAGGAAAAGAAAAAGAGAAAATCAACGACATTTTTGATCAACATATATAAAAAAGAACGGTGTGTGTTAACAACTTTTTAAAAACAATTCCCTCATTTCTTTTCGGCTGTAGCCACTTAAATTTGTGTTGACAATATCCCATTTGTTTAGCAGGGAAGGGACAGTACACCTTAAAGGAGCCATGAAGAGAAAATGCAAGTTGGTTTTATTCGAAAGATTTCGTGTTTTATAGTGCCCCCAGCGCTTGTCCGGATACAAACGGTGCTTTATTCACTGAGAAATTAAACAATCTAGGTTAAAATTTTGATTTTCCCGCTCAATCGTGCGTTTTCGTGGTCCCAAGTGACATCACTGAAACCGACCGCTCTGCAGCCTAGAGTACCTTCATTCACGCATCCGCCGTACAGGGTAGAGACACGTATACCGTATACGCTGGCGCCGCCATTTTTGGTTGCTCGCTCGCCGCCGAAGCAAGTCATTGTGTCAAAACCGCGCTAAAATTATCGCCGCAACGCGGTTTACTGAAGAAGTTTGAATCATATTGTCTGTTTTGCGTTGCTAGGTCTCGTGGGAAACGAAAAGAATAACGCGCTGAGCCCGTTGGCCCAATTGCGGCGGCACGGAACCGTTCGAAGGTTGTCTCCACCCTGTACAGTGGTGTTGGTTTCGTTCCCGCGTATCTTTACGTTCCGTAACCTAGATGGCGCCACCATACCGTGGAAAGCGTTTGGTTTGTTTTGCCCGCATTTAAACCTGGCTTGTTTTTGTTCTGGGAGAAAATATTCGTTCCCTGAAACAGTGCTCGCTCGACAAATGGGGTCACGTAAGACACCGTTGCTTGCGTCAATCGGCCAGTGTCGTCTGAGACAACCCCAAGCCCCGTAGTGCTGTGCAGCGAAACCAAGCATGCTGTGCGCAGTACGAACAGCAGAACGCATCAGTACTTCATGTTTACATGTGCTTTCGTAACTTCCACTGTTTGTCCCATTTAAGCGCAAATCGCTCGTTCGTCTAGTTTGTAAGTTCTACCTAATTTGCGTCTGCTTCTGCCAGCCTCCGCCAATCGCAGAGCTTAGCTCATGTGACGACATAGGTTCTGTTGCGGGAAATGAGCTGGTGGGTCGCATGACCATTCCCGTTTTTCCTAATTATGTAGCTTATTTGAGCGAAGTTTACGTTAAAAGTGGTGTCAGTATGATTCTAACGAGACAATCTTTTGAATGAACCAAACTTGTGTTTTCTCTTCATGGCTCCTTTAAAGACTGCAGAAGATAGTCAGTTCGTCGAAGCGGAACTAGCCACCTGTCACAACCTCGAGTGCGCGAATCACTCTGTTGCATTTTTAAATCGCCCATGCGTTCCAAAAAAGCTCGGTACCTTTCATTTGAAAAGAAAAACGAATACAATAAACGAAACTCATAAATGTTCTTGACAGACATGATTTTATAATGAGAGAAGAAAGACTGAGTTGAGTGCGAGTAGGGCACATTGGCGATGTAGCGCAGGGCCCTTTTTTGTAAAAAAAAGAGTCTTTCAATATTTCCAATGGTAGTGGTGCCCCATATGAGAGTACAGTAATGTAAATGTGCAGCGAACAGGGTATAGTAAATCTGAATTTTAGCTTTCACCGGAAAATAATGTCTACACTGCGCTAGTGCACCAGCCGCTGACGACAGTGATCTAGTCAAGGCTTCTATACGACCCATCCATGTCAAAACAGAGGAAAATGTTACTCCCAAGATTTTGTGCTTATTCACTATCTCTATATAGGTACGCTGCCTAAAGTTATCATTTGATGCATCGTTGTGTCTTTGTTTTTAGCTCCAAATATGATGGCTTTTGTTTTGCTGGCGTTAATTTTTAAGCAGTTGGAATGTGAGCAGTGGTAAATTATCGACAGGGCCTCCTGAGCCTTTTCCGCAATTTCGTTTATGTTTTGGCCTGAAACAAACAAACTGTTGTCGTCTGCATAGAGAAAGAACGTGACGTCATTTTTGGTTTTCACAATATCATTAACGTAAATATTAAATAGCAGCGGCCCTAATACGCTGCCTTGAGGTACTCCATAATGTATAGTTTTATGGAAAGAAATAAAGCCTCCAACTTCAACGCAGTGTTTCCGTTCTGAAAGGTATGACTGAAGAAAGTGACTGAAAGGTATGACTGAAGTATGATGCGCCGGTTATCCGACTCTAGCAAGCCAAGCCTTCTATTCGACACCCAATGTATGAGATGCATTAGCTGGCTGAGAGTGCGGTTGAGAGGAGCTGTGGTATGCGGTCCTGAGCCATTTTTGGGAATCGCAAGCCCTAATGTGCGCAGATGGGGCATACTGGGAACTGGTTTGCCCAGTATTGTGAGCTCGGGCTCAGGGATGCCTTTCTTCCTCTGAGAAGCTTTGCCAGATATTAGTGTAAGCAGAGCTGATTTCTTTGGGGCGCATTGTAGGCCTCGGGCTCAAAGGTATTCGTGTGCCTCGTCGACGGCTAATTGTACGGCGTCTTGTTGTTCCCATATTGATACCGTGGGGGTCCAAAAGGTTGCAAGTTGTCCGCGTAAAGCGCATGCCGTAGATGTGGGATGTCGTTGAGTATCCCAGGGAGATCTTTTATTACTATATTTAAGAGGAGCGGTAATATCACTGAACCTTGTGGAGTGCTCTTTGGTATTGTTTTAAATGCCGCTAGGATTGCTTGCTTTGTAATTTCTCTGGTTGACTGCCCAAAGTTAAGACGCAAAAATGTGTTACAGTTAAATTGCTGCGAAATATTAACGGGTAAAAATTAAGCAAAATTTGAGAAGATAAAAAAATAGATACAGTAACACCTATTTGAAGGCCATCGAAAGGCCTTCGAACGGATTGTCTATCGAGGGTGCATTGTCTTTATACCGGCGGCTTAGATAACTATTTCTTGAATAACGCTGAATCCAACCCAATAGTGAACTCTATTTTGCTGCAAATGGAACTTCTCAGAGGACAGGGTGTACAAGGCCGTATTGACTGGACGCCGGGCCATGAGGACGCGAACACAGGAAATCGGGCTGCCCACGAGACAGCACAGGAGAGCATCGTTCGTTCCTCTTCTGACCTCCACCGAACTCCTCGTTGTCCTCTTCCACGCCCCCGGCTCTTGTTCTGCTCTGACTTAAGAAGGCAAGACAACAGAAACACCGGATGGCCTCCCTGACAGGTTACCTCTTCAATGTTGGCACGCAACCAAGATCGGCTGAAGTGTTCATAAATAAGTTTTGAGCTGACGCTGCGTATACTCCACATAAAATTCAGAAATGGACCCCCAGACCTGAAGCACGGGAACATTGCCCTTATTGCAATATGGGCGTCAAATCTGATTTACACCATCTTATTTGATCATGCGTATACTTCCAAAAGCATCGAACGCAGCGTCTATCACGTCACACCCCGTTTACCTTCTCTGATATATCAGACAAAATAGACCGCGGTGAGCTTCTTTCGTAGCTTGCTAGCTTCGCAATTAAGAGTGGTCTGGCGCTAGTCGCCTAGCAGGGCGACGCCTAGTCCGTCGCACTGACTCAAAAACTGTGAAGTGTGAATAAGTTTGAAATGTGAATTAAGTGTGAAATGGGAACTGAGTGTGAACTAAGTGTGAACTGTGAAGTACCAAGTGCGAACTAAGAACTGAAACTGATCATACTATATATATCCCCTTCCCATCCGAACCCCAACCACCCCCTTATTGGCTATGGCCTTCCTTTCAAATAAAAGCTTCAATTAACTAACTAGACATCTAATTAGACTGCTTCGTAAATTGTCTTCCAAGCTGTCCGCGAATTGGAACGTAGCCACGCTCATCATCACGGTGGTGGTAACCGGTGAGTGGCGACTCATGCTTCCGCGTCGCATAGGCCAATCAAGACGTTCCAAGTTGTCACCAGGCTGATTCACCGTAGCAGTCTGCTCGCGAACAACCATGCCATCTAACACTAGTCAGCTGACCAAGGCATTCTCTTTTAGCGTTCCCCAGGTGCGACCGATTTCCTTGATCGCATACACCGCGGTATCCTGTCCCGGTGGTGGATTCAACGGTACTGGGGCACGGCCATGTCGAACTACGCCTACCGTGGACTCCCATTCCCAACTGGAGCGCGGACCGTTTCAGTCAGTGGGCCTCGCCGCAGGTGGTCATGAGCAGGCAAGTTTTAAAGACGATAGCCTTTGTTGCGCTACTTCAACGCGAAAATTTTGGTCTGTCCGTATATCTGTCATTAACTCGATTCACCCACCCGGCCGAAGTGAAACAGAACCTGCAGAATAGGCTTATATACCCACAACCCAACATGAACGTCTAAGTACTGCGCAATGATCATACTTGTTAACATTGTAGAACAAGAACAAAACATTACGCAAATATGAGGCAGAAAATCAATACATGAATGATATTTGTAGTGTTCCTTTGTCACAAATGTATGGATGCTTGTTTTTTGCGATAGCAGATGAAATACTGCATCCACTGCGAAAAAAATTCACTCCGTCGCCTGCTGTCGCCCGCGCCACTACAGCTTCTAGCAGTATTTTAAGAAATCAAACGGAAACGGTTACGAAAGGTTCCACTTAATAGGTTCCACGTTCTGGCTTGAACGCACGTGGAGTAAAGATACGTGGTTCTCGAAACGTTGAAGGACGGCGACTGGATTCACGCGGCTCTCCTCCATACGGCAGCGCTGGCATTGAGGCACCCGGCCTGGAGCAGTGGAACGCGGTATATTTAAACTGGCTTGAGCAAACCTCTAGCGTGTTTACCTTGGGAGGAGCGCGACGAGAGAACAGCGTCAGAGGGGAGCGGGAAAACGAAGGGAGGCATTAACTTGCAAATGTTGACGAAAGACTATCGCCGACATTTGAAACGAAACCAGCTATACGCGGCCAACGTTTTACAGGGGAGCCTTATCGTTGGTAGAGGGGGAAGAGAACGTGAATGACGTGCGTTCCAGAGTTCCTATTTGCTTCCATTGCCATAATTCTCGTACAAAGGACACCAACAAGAGGCAGGCGTTTTCAAAGGTCATAGATAAAACGCAGGAGCGAGATGACGAGACAAATTACTTTGACGGTATTTGCTGATAAAATCGGCTTCGTGCTCGGGGAGGGGCAGGAGGAAGTATCCTCAACCACAGAATTTCAAATTTGCGTGACCAGTGATTGCACTCCCTTTCAAATTCTTTGAGAGCGTTCATACAGACCCCGATAGAATTGCTATTTTCATTATAAGTCCTGACGTCTATTTTCGGCTACGTAAAACTTAATGTGATTTCTGCCCCACTTGACGCCCTCAAAGGTATGGTCGAACCACGGCCGCTCGATCGAAAACTTGTTTCCATCGAGCGGCCTTGGTAGAACACTGTGGACATTTAGTTGTATTTAGTAGCGCTTTTAATATCCAGTCCCCCATGTTTATGACCCCATAAAATCCTTTTGGGCGGAAACCCCAGTATTTTTTTCTTTTTTTAAACGTCCAGTGGTGTGAAACTTCTCCTGTCTTCCACCCAGGTAGGTCTTCAATTATAACCTTCTTCAGATTTTACTTTTTAAATCATGGGTCATTGACCAAAATGCTCGCGCCTTCCAGAGCCTGTTTCGACTGAAGGCTTTAAGGGGGGGGGGGGGTGACTTTGTGTTGTGTGCTTCCCCACCCCCCTCTTATTTCATTTTTTCCCGCAGCACCTTGAAAATCTTTGGGGAGGGCTCTAGAAGTCACCCACTCACCTTCGGTCCTTCCCTAAAGCTGCGATTTAGGTCGTATTGCGTCGTTGCCCAACACCATTAGCTCGTATTCTCTCCTCTCTACTCCCTCTTCTCCGCCTTCAACGGCAAACAGCCTCCTCCACCCTTTGCTTCCCTTTCGCCAGCTCCCTGCTCTGAAAACATTCTGCAAACCTTGTTTTCTGGGTCAAAATACCGACCTCCCGAAAAGAACCCAAAAAATGCTTGCCGTTCAGTGTGAATTACCGTCAACTGAATACAATGACGTCTTCCCCTCGAGTCTCAGTCAATCATATGTTTGCACATTAAATCGATTTTTGTAGGAAGCGTCAAAATGAAATAGGTTTCTCCGAAGTGAAATTTATCCACCTGCAATGCAGTTACAATGGAGTTCGGTTACGAAAGGAAACTACAATATTCAGTTTAATCCGAAACTTCGCACTGGCCCTTTCGGCCCTGGTGGTGTCAATTCACTCCATGACACAAAAGGTCCTCTAGCGCATAGAGAATGAAATCAAAACTCGTAGTTTTTTAAGGAATTGTTCTTCATTGATGCCTAGTGCATAAGATATTACTGAGGTTTCATTTTGGTGGTGGTCCATGCTACGAAGAAGAAGTTCAGGTGAAGAAAAAATTACGACATTGAGGCGAAAAAAAATGGTGGTCCGAGTTTTATTCCCAAGCTTGTAAATCTATAAATACGTGCATTACGAAGATGATTCCTTGTTTGTAGGTGCATGTAGTCATAAAGTATAGGAAAATATGCAAATGTGATGTCTCTGCTCGACATAACAGTTTGAATTGCCAGAGGTCCTAATTAATTGTGTCATTATTAAATATGTAATTACTTTAAATTCAAGCTCTATTTTTGGTTTGAGGGCTAATGGGACCCTTTAATTTAAGAAAACACAGAAATCATTGTTTTTCTTAAAATAAAAGAGTCAGGACCGAAAGGGCTAGAAGAAAAATTCACCCTAAACGAGGACGAATTTCTCTTGAACTGCGTAGTTTGTGAAGAGGTGGCACAGCTTTCGTTTGTAACCAAGCGGCTGCATTTGAGATGGCTGTCAGACGTTGGTGTATGCAACGTTTTCGTTTCAAGCGTACGCTACATGGCTCAAACTATGGCCCAGCTGTAGAAAGTAGAATCAATCTATCCGCCCATCTGCTTTGACCACAAATGGGGCAGAGGAGCCGAACACAGCTAACCGGCGCCATCCTTCTTCAAAAAAGTAGACACTCTCCACTTCCAAACTAGCTGAAAGAGGGCACTTTTTCCACAGGCTTTTCTGTAATCGTGGGCGATTAACTTCTTTATCGCCCATCCGCGCAAACGCGAATGTGCGGCCCCACTTTGCAGGAGCAGCCTGGCGGCACCTTCGCAGAGCTCCTGGTAGAGACTTGTAGCCAGTGGCTCATCGGGTGCTGAGAGGTCCTCCCCCGCCGGGAGGGAAGGAGAAAGGCCGCAGGGCCAAGGCGACGCCACCGCCTCCATCGCACACCGGCCGAGCTACTGGCAGGCATTGCGGGTGGAGGATGTCGTGGGGCTGCCGGGAATGCCTCCCTCCTCGCGTGCTGCTCTTCGAGTGCTGCGAGATTACGCTCTGCAGCCCTGCCCACGGCGTCGTACAGGATGAGGCGAGTGGACAGTACACGTTGACATTGAGCTTGAACGCATACACACGTCTTTCATGGCCTGATCGCTTGAATAAGAAATGAGGATTGTATATAGGCAGGGCAACTTCTTGCTGTAGTTCGAGAAAATCGTATCAGATGCCTGTGGAGTATTTGTGCTGCACAGAATGCACCCGAAGAGGGAACGAACAGAGGAACTGCAATGACATGCTTCTCAAATCGATCAGATAGCGGTATTTTGTGTATTGTCACAATGTCCACCTCATATATACCGTTTTTAATACACCGTATCATGACTCTATCGTAGCCGCTTTTTGTAGTGGCCGATTTTGAGAACACAACGGGAGCCTAATGCGGCCTTTATGTTAAAAGCAGTTTTTTCAGAACAAAAGGGAGAGATGAGAAAGATTCCTATAACTCTTTATTGGCGGTAAGAGGTATAGAGTAAACATACTACAAGCCTGTGCCCCAACCTTAATCGCCATGGATAGCTTCTACAAGGAGATCGAATAGACAATGAATAATGTCAGAGCAAAGTACATGACAGTAGGCTATCGCAATAGTAGGAGAAATACAAGTTGGGAAACGTGCAGTGGGAAATCTGCAGTCGGAATAGCTGAGACGCACTAGTTGGATTGGCGTAAAATAATGACGTGAAGACAACGAACAGATTTTCTTGCCAACGAAATGTGAAATGCACGTGGAAAACCACCAAATGGGAAAACCACCAAAAAACGATATCGTCTCCATTCTCAGTTCCAGTACAGATATTGTGAAAAATTTTGTGTTGCTATGCGGGATCAAAAGCAATGACCACCGGGTGTTAAGGAGCTTATTCCGCTATATCTGAAAAGGGGACTGACGAAGTTAGCCGAAAGAAGGAAACTAAACCTTTTGGAGGGCATCGTATGAGTGCCTATTTGGTCTGTCGAAATAAACACCTAATTGTCCTATACAGTAATACCTCGTTAACTGGAAGTAGTAAAAACCGGGAAATATTTCGAGATAAGCGGATGTTCGAGATAAGCAAAGTTGCGTGAATTGCCATGAAATATCGAGTTCTTTGCACAAAAGGCGCTACTACTTAGCAGCTCCTAAACACCAGCTTTCAATCTTGTTTTCATAAAGGTTTTAAAGAGAAAAACAATATACAGGAGACGTTCACGGGCTGGGTTTTGTAGCACTGCAATTTTACTTAGCAGAAAAGAACTGCGTAACGCTGGTCTGCTTTGCGGCCGCACTCGGGCCTATAGTAAGAAATCCTCTAGCTGCTTCACGGAGTTCACGCATTGCATTAGCCGATCTTCCCCGCCGCTGCACTCAACCTTATTTCGCAGCAAGCGCAGCAAATTCCCCGTTTCGGCATATGTCGGCATCTCTCAAGGAGGTTCGTCATCATCGCCCCCGTCTTCGCCGTCCTTTTGTGGCTATTTCAACGATTTCGGCGTCTGTAAGTTCTCCTGTCACGCGCACATCCTGCGGTACCTCTGCGCATGTCTCTACCGTCACATCACGCAACACGAAGTCGACATGCCTCTAGGCTCACACTTCAAGTTTAAGGAAAACATCGGCTTTGTGATAGTCGCGGCTAAACGTGAAAGAAATCGAGGGGCTTATGCGCGGCAGCATCGTGCGAATCTTGTGAAACGGTACGCGGCGGCGAAATTTTCGTTCCCATCTTTCAAGATTTCGAGATATCCGCAGTTTGACCCAAAAATACTTCGAAATGAGGGGCACCAAATACATAGGACGTATAGGAAATGGTTCGGTGCCGCGGAAAATTTCGACTTAGCCAATTTTTCGAGATATCCGAGTTCGACTTAACGAGGTATTACTGTACCTACATATTTTGCAAAGGGGGACAATGTGTCTTTCACTAAATTACAGGAAACACCATGGGAATTACAAAATTTCGTCGTTCTTATTCTAAGAAGACGCATTACAGCAATTTGTTCCCAAGAATTATTTCCTATATTTTCGCATTGAGCGCCTCCAACTTTAATTTACATGCCAGCGTCCAATCGGTAAGAAACGAGGTCCTTAACGCGTTTCAAAGCTTGGTCGTTTTCGTCGTCCCCACCATCATCATGGCGGTTGTCCCCGCTGCGTGGCGGCTCGTGCTGTCGTCTCGCGTAGGCCGAGCAGTACATTCGATGTTGGCACCACGCTGACCAAGAGCCTGAGCATCATCCAGCCGTGGTGAGCTGACGACCGATTGAGAGCCGCATCCGGTTGCTTTTTCTTAACCGTGAAGTGAGAGTCCTTCAAAATAATTGTTTCAGCTTTCTCGTGTGGGATGGATGCTGCGGGATCTTCTCCCGGTGTTGGATATGACGGTACCGGATCACGGCCGTGTGGATCCGCGCCAGCCGTGGACTCCCATGACCAACTGGAGTTCGTGCCCTTCCCACCGGAGGGCATCGTCATGGGTCGCCACGACGAGGTAAGTCTTTCATTAGGCGTTGTAGGAACGGACAGAGGGAGATCTCGATGCAGATGACGCTACCTTTTGCATGCATTCAACACTTCCTCTTTGTGTCGCCAGCGCCGATTCTCGTATACAGGACGTAAATTAGAAACCTCCGTTTTCAATGGGGCTGCACTTTAGGAACAGCCCCAGGTCAGTTATTCGCACACTTAGTCACGCTGATTTGTTGTTCCGGGGCTTTGTGAGGAAGCCATCTGTGGTTATTTCTTGGAGTGCACGTGAAAGGCAACGGATGCTGTTTGAGTCGTTTGAGAGAAGGAGAGAAGGAGTCGTTTGAGAGAAGGAGTCGTTTGCCTAGGTATGTCATAAGCGATTCAAAAGTACATCTCCGAGACAGGTTTCACGGAATAAGTTACTTACTTGTGTATAATAGTTTATGTATACAGACCAAATATTAGAACAATTTGTAGCTCCTTTAAACTGAAAAGTGGATCAGGTATTTCCAACCGCATCTTCGAAATTCTTGTCGCAGAATTTACATCGGCTGCGATCTGCACACAGGTACATAGAAAACGATGTCATTGTTCTTTTAGTTCGTTCTTCGCGTAATGAAGCTAAAGGAGTATGTATTGCTTTACATCAAAATCCCTTAAAAAGTTGTTGAAAGAACTTTCAGCTTCAGATTCCAGTACGGAATCTTCTCGTATATATCAGCCGTATGGCACTTGTGTCTATTCACGCAGTTTAACCAAGGAATTAACCTTTCCCTTGACGTCGATACCAGGTGGGAATGCGTAACGTTGCATTGTTAGTTGTACGTTAAAAATGCGGTGAAGCCTTGCCAATCCACCATGTTGACTTCTGTTCGGTGGAGGTTATGTTAATTGCAGGGGCTGTGCGGGAAGTCGTTTGAAGCGGTGGCCTTGTACCTATGCAGGGCCGTACTCTGTGCGTTTGAGACGTAGAACCACCATCGGGCCCTTAACGGGCTGTGTCACCGTTTCCCTTTTGGGTGGGTCCATGCAGAGTTGAGAGGAAAAGAGGCACATACACGAACGGGTATCAACAGATAACAGTTAAATTTAATCAATAAGGGATTAAATGGTGCCGGCTCTCCCTCACCGGTCCGAAAGACGTGGTAGCGTCGGCGCTCGTCCGGCTCCTGGTCAGGTAGAAGCGTGTCAGGCGGGTGGCTGGTTTTTGGCCGTGGAGGCGAGATCCTTCATTCTCGCGCGGAGGTGCACGGGAGGTGCACGTTCGCCGCTGGACCGGGGGCTCGAGCTCTCGAGCCAGGGTACGCATACTCCGCTAGGCTGCGGAGTGGATCTCGGAGTGCAGAAGCGGGCGCGCTGTTCCGGGTCGGCGGAAGGTGCAGGAAGCGGCGTTCTTTCCAAGGAGGTTGTATGAAAACTTCTTGGTTCTTCCCTGTCCCCTTCTCGGGCCGGAATGCAGTAGTCCGCTATCGGATTTCTCCTACGGTGGCTTGCTCCGGCGGAATCGCTTAGTGCCGGGTGGAGAAGGGGACCCGGGGGCTTTTCCGACGCCTTCGTATACCCACCGCGGGTTCGTGGAGAGAAGGGATGGCACGTTAGGGAACAAAGGAGGTCCGGCCGCTCATTGTTCGCTCCCCGCGCGTACGTGCCGCCCTCATCAACGTTGCGGGTGCTTCAAGGTCGGCTTGGGCTTGCAAATGTCGTCAAAAGACGATGGTCTTTGTAGATATTTACCAAGGAAATGCCCCCCTTTGTTATCACGCTCAATTGTCATGCTGTTCCTGTACCGTCGCGCTCATCCCTAGGTAAACACACTAAAGCTTTGCGCAAGGCGATTTGAATTTACCGCGTTCCACTGCTACAGGCCGGGTTCCTCGATGCCAGCACTGCAGTAAGGCGGAGACGCGCGTGAATGGAGGCGGCCGACTAGAAGGTTTATAGAGCCGCGGGGCCGTGCTCCACGTGCGTTCCAAGCAGAACGTGGAACCTAGCTAGTGGAACCTTTCGTTGCTGTTGCCGCGTGATTTTTCATATGCCGCCAGGAGGCGGCGGTTTTCTGCAGTAGATGTAGAATATCATTTGCTATCGCAAAACCCAGCACCCAGGAATTTTTTAATAAAGGAACACTGTAAATACCCCTTGTGTACGAATTCCCTGTCTTATATTTCCGTAATGTCTTGTTCTTGGTCCACAAAGTTGGCAAGTATGAACATATAAACCGGGCTTAGGCGTTTGCATGTGGCTGTGAGTATATAAGACTATTGCGCAATAACATTTTTACTTTGGCCGGGTGGCTGAATCGAGCCACAGACAGACAGACAGACAGACAGACAGACCAAAATTTCTGGGTTTAAGTAGCCCAAGAAAGACTATCGTCTTTAAAAATGCCGAGTGCTTCTGTGTACTTGCAACCTGGAGATCGCCCAGCTTCCCCTGTGCACGTTTGTCAAGCCAAGCACACCCATTTAGGGAGATTGGCCAAGACTGGCCAAAAAAAAAGGAAAACTCGTGTTCGCCATAATCGTGGCAACGCTTGCTCGGAACGAGAAAGACTCCTCATAGCGTACACCCCACCAAGGTGGTGTCCAATGATTCTAACTTCGAAAAAGAATTAAAGAAGCTCACACTTATAGCAACAATGATAGAGTAAAGGTCGTTGCGACCGCCAACAAGCAAATCGGCTGCAATGGTGGGCTTAAACCTTCGTGATGGTCGTGACGGTTGCGTACAGGTTCGCTACCTTGAAGTCTTACGCGTTAGTGTGAGTTTCCTGCTTCCTACATTTTTTTTTGTTAAGCTTTGCCATACTTTCTAGGAGTACAATACTAGAGAAGATTTCTGCCTTTCGGATGTCCTTCACAGAAGAAAAGGATCATATATATGAGGATATCCCAACTTTTCGCATCATTGTAACAGGAAACCCGGGAACAGGCAAGTTTTGCGCTGATTTAGAGGGTGTTAAATCGGGCAACATGAGCAATACCACGTTATCAGAATGCAAAAGAAGCCAGATGCACAATAGCGTAGTTTCCCCAATGCCAGCCAGCTAAGACGCGCTCCCCAAAATACCCCCGCTCGTATTTTCCGGTTATTCGCACGTCACCGGGGCATTGCGGGAAAGCATGTCGCCGCAAGCGCAGGTAGCCAGTGCATATTTACGGAAGTCGATCGTAAGTGCTCAAAGTGCTGCTAATCTCGTGCCTGACTAGTTCTAATTTGTCGCCAGGAGAATATTTTGCATGTTTTGACGGCAATTTCTAATTTTCAACATGACATATTCTCGCTTATCTGACTTCATGCAAATTTGCGTTTTCGAACTGTGAAGGACTTCGCAAAAAAGTTGCATAGTAATTTACGAATAGTGCTAATCGTTTTTAAGGAACATCCAATAACGTGTCGTGTCAATTGCTTGCACTCCGGAAAGTTTTTGTTATGGGCACGGCCGCTGCTGCAATAACATATACGCGCACTAGAAAGAATGCGATTCCATTCAATACGAAATGCCCATACCTGTATATGCACATATACATTGAATAAACGAACCGTCATTATACAATCAATAAGTGGGCACTATAGGACGGATCACGAAGCACACAAAAACAAAAACGAGCAAAAAATTGTTTTATGTATATAAATCACGGAAACCGCGCGGCAGCCGGTTTTCGAGCTTTGTTGTCAGTTAAAGTGTAACGCAGGAGGAGGGAGCGCTCTTCCCACTTGCCAAGTGCCGTTGCTGGTGCTTCTCTGTATGGCTGGACTGCACACGTGAGCGAATAACGCTAAGAGGTGCGAAAATGTTTGTTGTGCAGAGGGCGCTCGTTTTATTCGCAATAATTACCCCCGGGGAAAAAAAGCACCATTCAGGGGTATGTGATTTCATTGGAACACTGCCAATTTGCGTGTTCGATATTCGAAAAATTTTGCAAAAGTGTTCGTAATGGTTTCTGTATAGTGATATTCGATTTGAATTCAGGTATTTATCTATGGTAAAAACGAAACCAGATAGTTGTTAAAGGGCTTGAGGCGTTAATCTCTCGTTCTTAGGGTCGAAAATCTGAGGTTGACGTTGTTGGCTCAACGAAGCGGTTGGCAATCGAAGTGCGCTCAATAATTCGGGGCTGGCGTAGTCCTTGGCGACTTATTTCTGAGAGACTAGGAGTTCGGCAGGGCACCAATATCCACTCGAGTGAGCCGGGTTCAAACGCTTGAGGTTTGGTGCAATCGTTGCAACGATGCTACTTAAGTTGTTTATCGGCAGACGTAGAGGAACGGGCTTGTTGGCGGCATTCTCCGGCGTGACGGGCAAGGTACGCAACCAGTGTATAGTCGTCATCGAAATTGTAAAAGACAATTGGGTCAATCGTTTGGGAAGTCCAACGTACACCAAGAAAAATAGAAAAAATCGCATGGTGGTCTGCGTGGCCTTGTTTTAAGAAAACGTGACGAATGGCAGTACCAGATTCTTGTTGGATTGGCTAGACTATTTGTTTTCGGGTGTTTTGAAGAGGTGGTGTAGTTAAGAACATGGCACCCAGAAAGCATGCCTTAAAACAGAGAGGAAAACCAGCATAGATCGCTGACACGTAGTGGAGCAGTGTAAGTGTACCAGGTCAGATGGTCCACGGCGACTCTATTCATCGGTTTCCAAGAGCTGCATATATATATATATATATATATATATATATATATATATATATATATATATATATATATATATATATATATATATAATATCTTGAAGGCGTGTTTCAACTTCAGGCTAAACAATGGGGTAAACAATTCCTTGTCTTGAATACATATCGCTGTAGATGTTATCCCTGCTGCGGACGTGTTTGTCGAAATTCGCTTCTAGAAAATTGCGTAGTAGAGTTAAAATATGAGACTTTCGAAAAATTCATTCCATAGCCGGCTTATGCCGGTTGTTAAAATCATCGCACTGCGAGCGACAATCTTACGTTCATTGTTTTCTCTCTTTTTTTTTTTTTGATCCCTCAGGCGCCTGTACACGGTGCCATTTTTATACCGTCTGCTTACCGTTGCGCAGGGGGACCCAATTTCAAAGTTCTAAAGGGCGCTGTTCTTGCGCCTGCATGCACACTTCCAGCAGAGGGAAATTCTGCAGAGGCAGACCGAAGGCGCCACGGCTGAGCCACGCCTCTGGGTGGCCTTTGTGACGTTTCTGTGGCGCCGGGTCGTGTTAACGCCACTCTCGCCACTCGGATGCCACCTCCTCGTCAGAAGAACCCATGGCCGCGATGCTAGCGAAAAACCTGTTTCTCACGCTGAGGGCCTGTCCGCCTTCGCCCGAAGCACAGGTAAGGCACCGCGGCCGCCGTTCACATTGGCAGTGCTCGGCCCATTTTGTGTCCGGATATGTTATATATAAAGCATTGGGCCATATGTGCCGATGCCAACGCGTTTTAGAGCCTCTGCAGGTTACGCTTAGGCGGCAATGGGCTGGTCAAGGTAGGAGGCGGTGATTTCCATCGTTAACATTGTGTGCACGGTCGGGCGAACTTGCTCACAAAGTTATACATGCAGCGCCAGTTGTACCGCAGGGGGAGCTGCCCGTGTGTGTTGAGGAGGCCAGCATTTACACCTTCATGAAAGGGAGACCCTTCTAAATGCGGAAATTTCGGGTTATACTAACAACCACGTGCGCCCTTCTAAGTGGTTGCAACGGTAAGCATATCGTTAAGGACTGAGAAGTGTGAAACGAGTCTGCGGAGAGCCTAAGATCTTTTGGAAGGGAACCCACAGCTTATTAGGGCAATATTAGAGTAATCCACCTGCCCTTGCGCTCTTCAGCCAGCATGTTAGTGACAGCATGAGGCGGTATTCATGAGTCACTGTCACTGTTTGCAAAGTAGGTTTGCTTAGTGGAAACTGGTGATCTTGAGAGGTCGTCAGAATCGCAGTGCTTACTGCGTGAACAGAACAAGACAAGGGTTTCGAACTCTTCCAGTTCAAGCTGTACAGCCACTCAATGAAGAGTAGCCGTTAGATCTCCGAGGAAGGACCGCAGCATACAGCAGACGGACCTTAGGAATGAGTTACAGCTCCACAATAACTCGATGTAATGACAGAGTCGTCATAGACATCACCTGCGCTAGTATACTTTTCCAATAATTGTCTACATTAAATTAAGAGGTACAAACTACTGGCGCAAATAGTTGGCTTTTCCGCAAAGTACATTATAATGACGGACCACAACGCGAAAAAATCGCGAAGGCGGGAAACTAAAATAGCTCCCCTGTAAAACTGCCGTGTCCATTAGCCAGCAAACGACGGCGGGGGTGTTGCACGTTTGCTGGGTGGCGCTAACGCGCACTGAACGAAAGAGCAGGAGGGCGGACGGACGGACGGACGGATACATGGATGGATGGATGCATGGATGGACGGATGCATGGATGGATGGATGGATGGATGGATGGACGGAGAGTTTACTTAGGACAAGAATACAGTTAAGTAAACTGTCCGCGAGATGCAGCTAAAGGATACTTTTTGTCTCCTCAAAAGACGAGCACCCAGGGTATATACAACAGGCAGCATGGCTGTACGCCTACAAATAATGTAAGACATTCACGGTACTCAGTACAAGCAGAATCCAGTCATACATGGCAGTTTATCAATGATAAACAGAACCCATAACGGAGAAAACGTGAAAATAAGGACAGCTCACGTAAGGGAACAATAATGAGTGGCACGAAAAAAAAAGCGTGATAGATATGCTATGGCAAACTTTGAGCAGTCCTGGCATTAATTAAAATTTCACACCTAAAGTAGACAAAAAGAAAAGACAGGGTATACAATTATGACAGCGGTTTGCCTAGAAGTGGGAAAGTTACGTGCTATTTGAGCTTGAAGACACCAGCACTTTCCTTTATTTGTTGTACCCATTTATCAATGAATTTTAGCGTATTCAATTAGAGGAGGATCCGTGTTACACGAAGCTACTATTTGATTTTCAGTTATTTCATCACCGGAATTTGTTTTGCAGATTTATCCAACTCATACATTTGTACACAGGATTTATGTTACAACCCTTTGTAAATTGTTCTTTGAAAATAAAGCCATGTTTGACTTGATAATAAATTAGAGTTAATAAGGAAAGCCGATAAAGGCCATAAAAGGGTACCACAGTAATTGACTGAAATAGCCCTTGACAGAGGCAGGTGCGGGCGAAAATACCATTTCTAGGGCTTTATTTTGGAGGAGACCCGGAAATCCCGATGTGGAAGCGGAAGCCAATACGGGTGCCGCAGAGGTGCGGTGGGTAGCATAGACAAGCTGCGAGTGACGGAAGAATCGAAGGCACGCGGTGACGTGCCGAAACTGAAGCCGTGGAGATGGGGTTTAAACAAGTCTTTATGTACCGTGACTGCAGAGATCCTAATCATGTTTTGCAGCTGCAGAAAACGAGACTATTTTCAACCTTGTTGTAGCAGCTCATGCTACTTAGGACTGAATTCTAAGCAAATGGACGGTAACATTGCATTTTGCCGGCTGGAGGCGAAAACGGTTTAAAGAGGGCGTCACCCCTTCAGGCGTGTTAATGATGCTACAGCGTATCAAAGCTTTTTGTCAAAAAAAAAAAAAACTATCACAGCTGAGTGAAGCTGCAGTTAGGACTTTGGCCGTATTCGTTGTATTTTGGAGTTTGCCACAGACCTTTGCAGCGCTGCTTTTTTGAATTATGATTAATCGACTGACCCAAGCAAAGTCTTTGTTTCTCACTGATTCCCGACACTGGCTGTCGTTCCCTGCAGTACAGTGACGCTATCGCCCACATCCTGAGCGGCGCCACTGCCACCCAGTGGAGCGCACTCCGGACGTCGTGTTTCAATGGAGCAAAAGTCTCATGCCCCTGGGAGGCAGCTGATCCTGTGACATGCCTCCGCACCAACAGAACGGCTGCTAAATGCGCTGCCATGCCATGGTCACGCACTATCAGAACTCGCCGCCGAAGTCACCTGGCTCCTCTGCTGGTGACGTGTCGCAGATACTGGTGGATGGTAATATTCCGGTCCTAGCGGTTCAATCCAACAAGCTTGACCCTCCACTGTGGCTGGCCCACCGCCATCATCGCTACGCCCCGCACTCTACCCTTTCACGCCACCGATGGCGCCGCGAACTTCGCAAGTCCACAACACGCTTGGCTCGTGTTGGCGCCAAGGAGACCACGGCCCGAAGAGGCCGTACTTGCTCTCCAACCAGTACTTGGAGTGGGTGGATGGGATGTCTGGCACGCACTTCTACCTGGACTTCATCTTCTGGACCTGGACTTCTGGGACACCGAGGGACGTTTGTGAAGTTACGGCTCAAGCACCGGGACACCTTCCCGGACTCCTATGAGGGCTCCATTGCAAACTTCTGGAACCCGGCCACCTCCAAGCCGGTTCGAATGTTTCCTTTGCTACTAATGTCCAGCATGTGGCTCTGCTGCTGCTTTTAGCAGCGCGTTTTACAGTAAGCAAACATCTGGAAAATGTTCTGGGTATACGGCTGGACGTGGAGTTAAAGGGTGTCCCAATAGAAAGAAGCAATGGCTGTGATCAGCTGGAATGTTCTCGTTTCTTAGCTGTACTGTACGTGAGGATCTTTCACGCGTTAAGCGAAATATCGTAGGAGTAAGCTGGGCTAGTGGAACCATTGAGGCACGAAATAGGGACAATATTATCGGCTACCCAACGCACGAAGAAAGGAATGAGATCGAGGTATATGCTTCACGGTATAGGCAAAGAGATAATGTGAAATGTGGAATATTTTATAGCATTAGCTAAAGCGGGCATCCTGTGTCCTCACTTTTACCCACGATGGCGAGGTCGTGGAAAGATTGTACAAGCAGATCGAATCGGCAATAAATGGGCGCAAGTGATTGTTGCCTCTCCGTTGTCGTTGCGTCTGTTGCGCTGCCCCTTGCGTATGAAGTGCCTCGCCAAAGTAGGACAGAAAGCAGTAGGCGAAAGTGTAGTGCAAAACATTGAAATAGGTTTTAAGAATAGCCGAGGCGATAAGATGCTTGCGTTTGCGGAGTGTAATAACGGGATGATTAGCAACACTTTTTTTTTGCAAACAAACTGGGCTCAAAAAAGCCCGAACTGTGAAACTAAAAACAAAATCGGCAATATTCTTAGTGACCGCTCACATAATGTGCAAGATTTTGGGCTGCTTTGTAGGAACAAAAGCAGCGACTGCGGGGTGGTAAGGAGCACAATCAGTCTAGATGTAAAAAGTGGAAGGATGGAACTTGTTGAGAGAAGGAAGCGGAAGCTGTAGCTAGTAAAGAACACAGCCACGGAGGAAAGAAAAGTTTCCTTTCCTCCATGGACGCAACGAAAGCGTATAGATTAACAGCTGCGAAAAAAATGCGCTCCTAGTCGGTGGCTTTCCCGGTAGCGTATGCATACCAAATGCAAGCTAAGGACGATAATGAGAGAGTCAACAGAACCTGTTGGGCGAAAACCTAGAAAAGCAACCGCTAAACTATCTAAAAAAATTAAGCACGCTGCTGAGAAACGCAGGAATACCAAGTACTCAACAGCGGCTCGGATAATCACCTTGCCAGGCTGTTGAAGTTATTTACGGAAGTTAGGTTAGTGGCATTCGTACCTCCGACGTGACTAGGACTGAAGAACCGTGAAAATGCAATGAAGCTTGAAAGAAACCAAGAAGCAGCTTGCTGTTGGCAGAGATAGATTGTACGCACTGAGAGATGAAACAGGTAACGTTACATTGAAAGTAGCACAAAGATTGAGTTGCGAGTGGTATGATAGAAGCGTACGGCCAGGGGCAGTATACTGTGAAAACAATTGGTTTGCGAAGTCCGAATAGTCACTAAAGACGAGGTAGAAAGGATCGACGCTGATAGAACAATTGCAGGGAAATGGGGCAGAACAGTGGTTCTGATAAAGAATGGAAGTCGAATCATACTAAAAAGGCTAGCAAAATTGTTGTTATATTCATATGTTTAAAGCAGCCGTCAACATGAAAAAATACCAACAGAATTGTCATCCACGAGAAGGGAGATGTCGGTGATTTTAAGGGTCAGTGGTGTATCAGTGTAATTTCCGTAGTTAACAAGTTATTCAGGAAAGTAATAATTAACTGCATCAACAAAGATTTCGAACAATTGAGAGAACACGCCAGATTTAAGAAATCATTTTCAGTGATTGATTACATTCCTGCGCTCAATCAGTAAATAGAGGAATCCGCGGTGTTTAATGGGCCCCTTTACATTCAATTTATAGATTAATAAAATAAAGCTTTTCATCATGTAGACACCGCCTGCTTTTAGCAGGCGGTGTCTACATGCAACCATGCAATCATGCAATCATGCAACCATAGCGCGAATAGAGGAAATTTACATAGAACTCAGGGCAGACTTATACAAGGTGTGCAAGGGCAGGGTACCCCTTCACAGAGAGTGTGAGAAGTTACCGATAAGAAAAAACGCGAGACAAGAAGACACTAGCTCTCTAAAATTGTTTACGGCCCGTAAAGAGCGGGAATTTCGGAAGCTTGAATGGGAGAAGTCAGGGATACGAGCGGATGGTGAAACTTGAGCAAGTAGACATTTGCAGATCATTCAATTTTTTCAGTGACTTATTGAAACTACACGAACTGATTTAGAAGCGACAGCGCTCAGAAATAAAGCTCCCTAGTTGGATTAAAGATAAATGTGGAGAAGCGAAGCGACACGCAGAGAATATAACCTTTAGCGGAGGCAATGAAATGCTTCAAAAGGTGATAAACATGACTATAATAGGCGTCCTGTAAAGTCTGATTGCAACCACGAAAGCCAAATGCCCCTTAAAATCAATCTTGGCTTGGAACATTCCGTAATCACATTCAAATAAGGAACAGTTGCTCCATCTGACCCTAAAATTAAAGGTGGAAAACCAATGCGTACTGCTATTTGTGATTAATTGGGCGGCAACTTTGCGTCTTACTAAGCACCTCAAAGAAACGCTTAGGGCAGCGCAAAGAGCAATGTAGAGAATTAAGAAAGAGAGGAGTAACGCTTTGGGTTAGGGAAGGAGCATGCCATCTCAGAGAACGAACTCAGGTGGAAGAATTCATAGCTCAGACTAAAAGGAAGGAGTAGAGTTGGGCTCGTCTTACGCCTTACTTCAATATGACGATTATTTTTATTATAACCGCAACCAAGGTTGCGTTTCAATAAATGGCACGAACACTTCAATCCAGGGGCAAGGCGCAAAACGTGGCTTGGTTTTTACGCATGCGCTGTTGGTGTGGGTTTGGGTTAACCGATGTGCATTCAGGTTGACGACCAGCCACCGGAGCTCGTGCTCAAAATATTTTCTTCCTTGCTACTGTGCCCGTTTTGCAGCAACCGGCCGGACCTCGCAGCAGAGGAAGAACCTGGCCTTGGGACCGCCTTTGTTCACCGTGGTGTATACATGCATCGATTCCTGGAATGGAGGCAACCGGCGGGAGAACTCTATGGGGAGATCCACTATCCCGACCGGGCCACCATGCTGTGCCTCCCGCTGCAAAGATCCGTGGGTGTACCTTCTACATCTTCTCTATTCCGAATCACTCGGCAATGAGTTCTTCGCCTACATAACGCGTGATGAATTATGATGGATTTTTCACCTGGTACAATTTCTTAAATGACGCAGTAATGTCAAGAAATCAAATTATTTTAATAAAGCGTATTCTTTAAGCTTTCGTTGCTGTCACTTCGACAACTTTGTAGCATATGAACTGTGAAATGCGCGGCTTTCCATTTTAACCGGCTATAAAACACTCTCGAAGGGTACCGAAGTATTCCTGGTATTTTATTGACTCCAACTTTTTCGAAAACATTCATACACACGGTCTTGCGCAACAAACTGAAGCGACTTAGACATTTCTAGTGGTAATTTTATTTATATTAGGCATGAAATGCCTAGCGCCAATCTCAGAACCGTTGAGAAGGGAATCGGTTCCAGTTGTCCCGGGAGGGGGGGGGGGGGGGGGGGTAGTGTGTTTACAGAAAACGGCCGTTACACGTGATTTATAGGAACAATGACGAAACAATTTTATGAAAATAGGGCGCGGTATGACCCTACGGGTTGTTTAATTTACCTGTCATAATTAGTTCCCAGTGAAGGCGTAAGGAAATAGGAATTCGTCTGCTACCAATGCATTGGCTTCTACAGGAGTAGTCATGGTTCCAAGCTGGTTATGGTTTGGGGTTTTATATACACCTTGTCTATGAGGCGCGCTGTAATAGAGGGCTACAAATTTATCTAGAAAACTTGTGGACCTTTCCCGCTTGCTCAAATCGGGACGAGAAGGAATCTTTAGTTTTTTGTCACCATCACAAAAACGGGCACCGCGGCCGAGATTGAACCTGCAGACTTGAACTCAGTAGAACGACGCCTTAGCGACTGAGCCACCTTACAAAGTGTAGAATATGGTTGGAAGGCAAGAAGTCGTGATTTGACGAAACTAGCCGAAAAAAAAAAAAAATGACGTAACTTCGGACCGCTCAAACGGCAGCATTTATTTAAGAAGGAAAGTTGGCTATGGAGTGGAAGGCTTAAGGCTGTCGCGGCTGGCCGGAGAGGCGCAGTTCCAACACTGTGCGCCCACACATCTACCACGTTCACTGCAATTCCGCTTGTCTCTTAGCTAGAGAAAATGGCTGAACTAGCAATCCCACAAAACAAACGTTTGTTATTGACTCGGTTCAATCTAAGTTTATATTAATGTGCTTGACGCGAGTCCATTTGCTTAAAACAGCACCGCCATCTCCAATGTCATAAAAAATGGCGGTCTTGGTGGCATGGCAGTGTGGGACCTGAAAGGGGGGGGGGGGGGGGGAGGAGGGGTCGGCAATACGGAGTGTCGGAAAGTTAAAAAAATGGCCTCGTATTTGCTTGCTTCGCTGAAATACCGTCAAAATACGACTCTGTTGGCCATGCCACATAACACCTTCTCCCCTTGCTCCCTCCCGCTCCTCAAATTATTCCACTTACCTGTCGCTCCTCCGATTATACACGTATCGAGTTTGCTATATTGTTTGTCCTGTAGTTCTTCGTTCTCGTTGTGTTTATTGCGCTCTTGCTTTTAAAAGTATGCATGAACTTGCTAACAATGTGTTTTACTGGTCTGGTAGATTGAATTCAATTTCCCTGCGTTACCACTACTCCCGCGCCATCTGTTGGGACACTTTGTTACTGTTGAAAATATTAGAGGAAGGACAGGTGGCTATCGGCAGCAGCCTTCTACTGTTATCACAATTGTTTAGGAATTACATCCCACCATTTAAGCAGCGCTTATGCCCTCGGCCTGCCCCCTCGGTGTCTCCAACAAAAAGGTTCCGTCACCAGGACGACTGTCTTCAGCAGTTGGAAAACTGAGTGCGGACCGCCATACAAAGATGACGTGAAACACATGACTGCGATGGAACTGGACATCTCCCAATGACCCCTGAATGAGGGCGGACGTGAATAAAGCCCAAGGACAAACTGAGGGCTCGACAAAGTGGCCGCCTGATCGGAATCCCTCAACAGCTATATCGATTCTAAGCGGACTCCTTGAGGGGAACAACAACAAAAATGGCTCCGATTTTCCGCCGACCATGACCCTTCTCGACGACCCACAGACACTAATGACGCCGAGCAGTGGCATAGGTGCCCTTTTCCAACGACGAAGCCTAATCCTAAAGGGCGTCGCCGCACTGATTCACGCCATTGGGTCACAGATGAATGCCGAGTCACCACCAACTAGTAAGCTGATTTGCCTTAACAGAAGCCTAATCGTAAGATACAAATCCCTGAAGAAGCTGGACTGTGAGATTGAAGAGCTTTACATCGTAACAAGGAGCCGTGGAAGCGGCCAGGCGGCTATGGCGTCCTACTTTTATTGCTGGTGCGTTGGTCCGGCCATAACTTGGAGCGGCGATGACAAGCGACCGCTGTTAAGATTTAGCGGACCGCTACCCAAGTCGCGCGTGCTGCAAGCTTCGTGTAGTTCACTTTGGTCTTGCGTAAAGCCCGCCTTCCTCGAAAAAGCGATGACTCGAGCCGCGGCAGTTGAAAAACACTAAAGAAGCGGTTCTTCGTGTTGAGGCGTGCACCGGCGAAGTGGGTGCTGCTGCCGAGATCTCTTCTCCCTATCTCTAAGACACAACGAGCGCCACAATTGTCGGCTCTCATGAACTCCGGAAAGAGCGTTGTGTGCGTACTATTTTCGGGCCGTGTGCACAGAAGCACTGGGAAAGCCCCGCCACCGCTACGGCTTCTGTGTTTAAAAACCGACTCTGCCGGTGGATAGCTTCGTTCGTTTTGCAGCAGCGAATCTATGCTGTCGCTCTGCTCGAGACACGCTGTAACGTTGCACGGTAGGGTATTCTATATTTCTTCGTCTCATCTCTCGCCATGCAGTAAACAGGGTAAGTTTACCTTCGGTTTCTTGTCATCACCACGGCAGCAACATTTGCTGGCCGCTCACCACCACGCTACCACAGGCATGACGGAGGCGACGGAGCCCGATGCTGGGACGCCTTCCCGTATGTAACACCAGGCAAAAGGCACGAAAACGCTTGAAAAACGTACGTACCATTTTTTATTTTGTTAAAAAAAGAATAAAAAGAAAACATGTTAATGCCTATACGCGCCCCATTTCAAGGTTGAATTTCTGCGAAACGCATAACCTATATTCTACGCTGTGTTGAGGCAGAAATTGTTTTCAAATGTAAATTCATTCCGCAATTAGTCATGTCTCGCTAATATGGACGCCTCCATTCCACAGAAAAGTCGTCCATAATGCGAGTTGTCCATAACGAATCAAGGTCAAAACCGCAAACATTAAGGAACACATGCTGAAGGCATCTCACTTGAAAAAAGGCATCTCACTTTTGAAGTGGCATATTTCCTTTTTCATTTGAGTGGAAAGCTCGGTCCGTTTACGCTCAACACCAGCCATCGCCTCCACCGAAGTGACCAGAGAAGCTTATAGCCTTGCCTTTTATACTAGCTTGTTACGGTCCCTCCTCGAATCTAGCCTAATTCGAGACCTTTCCGTACGGTGGTCACTACACTTTACCATTCCGAGGACTTCCACATCCTGCACGACGCCAGGGTTATCGCATAATATGAAGTCTATTTCATTTTTATGCTCCCCATTCGGGCTCCTCCACGTCCACTTCCGGCTGTCCCGTTTGCAGAAGAAGGTATTCATGATGCGTAGATTATTCCGTTCTGCGATCTGGACTAGTAGGTCCCCCCTCTATTTCTATAGCCCAGACCATAGTTCCCAACTGCCTTGTCTCCAGCCTGATTCTTGCCTACTTTAGCATTGAAGTCTCCCATAACTACGGTATACTGTGTTTTTACTTGAGCCATTGCCGATTCCACATCTTCATAGAAGCGTTCAACTAGTTGGTCGTCGTGGCTGGATGTCGGCGCGTAGCCCTGTAGTTTGCACCTCTTATTGAGCCTAATTAGAAGACCTGCAACCCTTCCGTTAATGATAAATAATATAAATAAGTAATAAATATATATAAATGATAAATAAATAAACAAGGGGATAAATTGGTCGCAGTTAGCACAGGACCGGGATAATTGGAGATTAATGGGAGAGGCATATGCCCTGCAGTGGGCGTACATAGGCTGGTGATGACGACGATGATGATGATGATCGGAAGCCCTTGGGCCTACTCAGTGTCTGCACTCCAGCGCCTCTACATGCTTTGACCAGGGCGAGCCCGAGAGTTGTATTTAAAGGGTTGCAGCCTGCAAGTTTGCAGGCCCTACAAGTGTGTCTGAGGCTTTCAAAGTGCTCTCCCCCAAACGGAACCCCATGTACGGAGCTTGTCGGCTCCCAATTGAATTCACAAGAATTCCTGCGCACCTGCGCTCATTCCTGCGCTCATTCTCTGGCTCTCATTTTAGGGGCGAAGCTCCTAAAGCCATGGGTCTGTCCATCCCTTGTGTCTCGTGGTACGTGACCGCCGCATGCTTTCGGAGATGTCGCAAAGTGGGCCGCGTTGCACGCGCTAGAACCGGCTGCAACCGGCAGCGCAAACTCGGCACCGGGAGCGCGAGCTTGTCTGTGTTCGCCAACGGAGGCGCGAGCGCACGTGCACTGCGAGGGAGAGATCACGCAAGAGATCACGCCACGAACGCAGGCAGTCGTTCTCGGAGATCGAACGAGACGCAAGGACCTTTGCTCGTTTCCTCTCGTCTTGTTCGGGCACAAGTTCGCCCTAAATAAAAGTTCTTTCTTTACCGTTGTGTCCCATCCTAAGTGACAAATTGTGGTGGAGGTGCGGGGTAGTCCTCGATGGCGCGGGGTCTTTCACCAGGTCTGGGCCTGGGAGCATTGACTCCGAAAATAAAAGTTGATTTGTACAATGTACGCACACAGTCTTACGTCTTTCTTAATGATGTAATGGGCGAACTTTCACAGGAGAGTTACGGTTACCGATGATCTCCCCCTCTCGAGCTTCGCCCCACTTATCATCATTCATTCCGTGGATATGGCGTGATTTTTTTACATCTCATGTGTTGCACATCTTTCTGAGAAATTACCTACTTCTCGACCATCCCGCTACTCCGCCGTGGACATATGCATTATGGTCTATCTGTACCGTTGTCTGTAGAATCGGCAAAAAATCATCTGTGCCCGTTTCGGTCTTGGCGCATTTCGTGCTGGCGCATGTCCGTCTTTTTATCGGCACCACACGTAAGTGAACACAGATAGACCCTGTCACTTCGGTCTCTTAGGCTGTCGGTGTATAGATTCCATCAGCCGGATGCTTTGTTAAAGAGAATCTCAGCCACGCATCGTCTTCCACCGCCACGGAGCTGGCAGCTGTCAGGGCAGCGCTCCTTTGTGTAAGTGGGAATCCTGTCCGGCGGTGGGCAAATTTTTTCGGATTCTCGGCCATCCTTGCAAGCGCTGAATGAGCCACAAACCACAGCCGCATCCAGACTTGTACACGTTACGGAAAACAAGTAACCGATTGTAAGTACAATTACTTCCTTTAAAATGTAATTGATTGCAGTGGTCAATTACAGCCCAAGAAAAGTAACTGAGCAATTACAGAAAGTAATCGATTACTTTTTCTTTACTTTCCTTCAAAATTTCATTGCCGTAAGACAGTAACACAAGTTCAATCAAACTTCAATGAACCACTGTGGCTTGCATGGTACAGAGAAGGCTGGAGGCTTGCGCGAAGGCTGGGAGGCTTACTGTAGCTTCTGTGATAGTGTTACATGTTAACTTTGAACTGGAGCTTTTTTTTCAAAATTCTCGTAGAACTGCCGTAGAAGTGTGGTAAAAACTTGATTTAAAAAATTGATTACCGGCAATCAATTCCAAGAAAACATAATTGAATTATCCAGAACGTTACAGTGTCGAAAGAGTAACCGATTATATTACAAAATGACACGAAAATGTAATTGATTACAAGCAATCGATTACTTGTAACGCATTACATACAGCTCTGGCCGCATACAACTCGTGCGCGAATAGAATGAAATACACAAGGTACGGTGTGCGAAGGACATGAAGTTTGCCCTCAGTGGCTACCAAGTCATTTAATGTAGTGGGCAACGTTGTCCCCGATGCAGCCGCCAGAGAAGCCCTGAACTTCGCTATCCGACGAGGATAGCAAGGCAGCAGTATCCGGCCTGGGGTGAAACTCAAGCTGCCGGCTCGGCAGGAGCCTCTGCAAAGTTACGCGCTTCGAAATGTGATGGATCCCAAGTACAATTTCCGGCTTCCGCGAGACTTCGCCAAGTGGACCCAGGGCTACGACTGAACATTGCACAGACATGCATCTTGTTTAAGCAATACTGGATAAAATCATGTTGTGTCGCCGGGTGTGCGCTATAACGGAGGACATAAATCCCATCTCATACTGTGACCACGATTAGCTATAGTGAACGTACAACAGCGTCGGAAGCACTTGTGCACGTTAGTTCGGTGAGCAAGAGGGCTTGAACATTGTACTTTACTTGGACCCTAGCGCAATGATGTTGAGGCGGCGATATGAACCAATACTCTATTTACTTTCCTCATGGCCTCAGGGCCGGATGATACCCTGGGATCCTTCTTGACAAAACTCTTGCTCTTCACATATTTTAAATGTGGATATGTCTGCTACGGATATATAGACTTCCGATTACAACCTCATGGT
Organism: Haemaphysalis longicornis; assembly: GCF_048455015.1. NCBI lineage: Eukaryota > Metazoa > Arthropoda > Arachnida > Ixodida > Ixodidae > Haemaphysalis > Haemaphysalis longicornis. The sequence continues at coordinate 159,160,957 of NW_027526203.1, read as the reverse complement.
GATACATGGTTTTACATGGCGATATTTAACCTTGGTTAATCATCGTGTTTTTTTGTATTGCGATACATATACTGTGCATTATTCCTCTGTCCCAGCTCTCTCCTACATTTCTTGCTTTTTTATCTAGTTTGTTTACCCACATCGGAAGTATAAAGTCCTGTCATTAATGGGACTGACCCCTTCAATTGTCATTGTGTTAAGTACTTTGTTGAGTACTGGAAATTACTTTATTCGTCCGAGGTTTACATGACTTGCGGTGCACAAGATGGAGACCGTGCCGAGAGAGTTGGCGGGGAAAAACACGGTCACGTGATTGTCTCCCGAAAGGTGCCCACCGGGGACGTGGCGCCACCCATCGTAGCACTGGGGAACTCACGCGTGTAGTTGCGCGAATTTCAATACGCGGCGGCATCTGTCCACTTTGGAATCTCAGACACAACACTTTTCCCCCCTTAGAAGGATGCCTTGTACCATGTAGGCTGTCGTCTAATCCGGGCTGGACGTTTTGGTGTGCCAGATTCCGGTTGACGTGATGATGGCTTCGCTAGTGTGTTTCCCGTTGGATTACTGTCCATGCCCCATGTGAGTGTCGCTGAGGCTTGTCTGTCCAGGGTCACTTCCCCGGCACGCTTCCTGAGCTGGTTCAGATGGCGTCTTACCGTTCTTCCTGCACACTGCACAAGCCAGGATCGGTGACCCATCCTCTTAACCAGAGTTCCTTCTGTCCAGTCGGGCCCCCTGCTGGCTTTGCTGAACTGCCTGACCCATACTGCTTCTCCTTCAACGAGTGTACGGCTTTGGGGTAGCTCAGCTTGTGTCATCTCTTGTCCTTCAGATGCGTTGACTAGGTCCAACTGGCTTGGTAGCTCCCTCCCAAACATAGCCTTAGCGGGTGTTATGCCTGTCGACTGATGCACAGTGGTATGCTGCCTGAACAGAAAACGCGACAAGCGAACGTTGAGCGAACCGGACGGTTCTCTTGCGAGCGCCCTCTTCAGTTCTCCTACATAACGTTCTGCTTGCCCATTCGTAGCAGGGTGGTATGGGGCTGACGTTACACTCCGAATGCCGTTTCTTTTGTAGAAGCCTTGTATCTCCGAAGACACAAACGCAGTCCCATTGTCCGACACAACTTTACGCGGTATGCCGAACGTGGCGAACAGAGAACGCAGCACACTGATGACTGCTGTCGATGTCGGGCTGTTCACTGGTCGCACCTCCAACCACTTGGTGAAAGCGTCGACGACGACCAAAAAGGTATGTCCCTCCACCGGACCAGCGAAGTCCACATGCAAGGTGTGCCATGGTGTCGTCGGCTGCGTCCAAATTGGAACTGGAGCCTTCTTGGGATCGCTCTGGGTGCGCTGGCACTGCTTACATGACTTGACAGTTGTTTCAATCTCGGCGTCCAAGCCAGGCCACCAAAGGTAACTGCGCGCACAAGCCTTCATGGCTACAATTCCACGATGTCCCGCGTGAACCAAGGACATGGCCTGTTCTCGAGCTGCCGCAGGTATGACAACTCTCGAGCCCCAGCTAATGCATCCTCGATGGATAGCAAGTTCGGTAGCTCTTCTTCGGTATGGAGTGAACCTGTCTCCCTGTAATCGCTGCACGGTGCCATTCTGTACTGCTGAAAAGACTTCCGCAAGAATGGGGTCCTCTTGAGTGAGTGTGGATACAACGTCAGCTGTCAACGGTGGTCGCGGTAACGCCTCAAACATTAGGATGTCTCCAGGTGGGTGAGGTTCTTCAATGCGGTCTGGCAGTGGAAGTCGGCTAAGCGCATCCGCATTCTGGTGACGACTACCGGCGCGATACTGGAGGTTGTAGTTGTACGCTGAGAGTTTGAGGCACCACCTTTTCATCCTGGGCGAAAGCATCTCAGGTACAGGCTTTCGTGGCCCAAGAATCCCGAGTAACGGCTGGTGATCCGTCAAAAAGGTGACTTCTCGGCCCACAATGTACTTGTGGAAATGAGTGGCTGCAAAGACTACAGCAAGTCCTTCCCGGTCGAGTTGCGCGTAGTTACGCTCAGCGGAACCCAATGTCCGGGATGCGAATGCAATTGGTGCCTCTCTGCCTTGACTGTCCAGCTGAGCAAGCACGGCACCTACGCCATAAGGCGAAGCATCACATGAAATTAAGAGGGGCTTGCTTTCATCATAGTGTGCCAAGACAGTCCTCGACAAAAGGCACTGTTTGAGCTCATCAAATGCCTTTTGATGCCGCTGCTCCCATTTCCAAGTTTTGTCCTTCGCCAGCAGCTCGTACAGTGTTGACGCCACTGTAGCGCGGCGCTCCAGGAAGCGGTCATAGAAGGCCAGCATGCCCAGAAAAGACTGCAGTGTTTGCTTACTTGTGGGTGCTGGTGCCTTCACGATGGCCTCAACCTTGTCTTCTGACGTGTGGATCCCTGCTGCATCAATCTTGTGACCAAGAAACTTGACTTCAGCCACACCAAACTGACACTTGGATTTGCACAGTCGAAGGTTTGCCTGGGCCAGCCGCTCCAGAACTGCCGCAAGACGGTCTTTGTGCTCTTTCGCTGTTGCTCCACTCACTATGATATCATCCAGGTAAACACATACTCCTGGCAAGCCGCTCAAGGTTGTCTCCATAAAGCGCTGGAAAATTGCTGGAGCAGCTGAAACGCCAAATGGAAGCCTGTTAACTTTGTACAGACCCTTCGTGGTGTTGACTGTGAGAATCTGTGCTGTCTCTGGACTGACGTGAAGTTGAGTGTAAGCTTGGGCCAAGTCCAAGGTGCTGAAAACTTGCCCTCCCTTCAAAGTGCTAAACACTTCCTCTGTTGTAGGCAAGGGGTATGAAGTCTTCTTCGCAGCCTCATTTACGGTACAGCGGTAGTCACCGCAGGCACGCAAGCTTCCGTCTTTTTTCCGTACCCATACTAGTGGTGTAGCCCAGTCTGAGTGTTGGACAGGCTCCCAAATACCGTCTTCTACGTACTTGTCAATCTGCGCCTCCGATGATGCGCGCATGGCAAAGGGCACAGGCCGTGCCTTGAAGAACTTGGGGCTTGCCCCCTCCTTCAGTTCCAGATTTACTGGTGGGACTGTGTGTCCCGTGGTGTCTTCACAAAAAACGTCATCATACTTCCGTAGCAGCTTGGTCAAAATGCCTTCGTCCGTTGTCTGGGAAATGCCGTGAAGCTCGATGCCCAGCTTGTCAAACCAGTTGCGTCCCAACAAGCTGCATCCTGTGCCTTGGACAACAAGAAGTGGTAGTTGACAAGTCGCGTTCTTGTGAACAACATTAACTGTCGCTGTTCCAATGACTTGGAGTTGCTGACCTGACCAGGTGCGTAGATGAATGTCGTCCTGCTGCAGTGTAGGTGCGTGCGTTGGCCACACAGTTTGAAAAGTGTCTCTGCTAACCATGGTACACGCTGCACCGGAGTCAACCTCAAAAGTCACTGGTTTGCCATGCACTGTAAGTTTCAGGGTGAACTTCGGGGTGTTGAACCCGTCTGCCACTGTACAGAGATCATGGAGCGTTGAAACGTCTGGTTTGGTTTGCTCCGTCACGTTGGCAGTCTGTGAAGTTCCTAAGGAAATGCTGCGCTGGTACGTCTTTTTCTCAGCCTTCTTCCTTGAGATACAAGCCTTAACAATGTGGCCTTGCTTCCGGCAGTAATTGCACGTTGTTTTGATGAACTTACATGTCTTGGGACTGTGGGATCCATCGCAGCGCCAACAGCGTTGTCCTTGAGAATGCGCCTTGGAGTTCGTAGCGCTGTCGCTGGCGTGCGCTGCTGCCTTGTTGACTTCCGCGTGATCAGTTTTTATCTTTTGTTGTTGCTGGACGGCGCTTTCCGCTCGAATAGCGAAATCGTAGGCCTTTGTAAACGTGAGCTCCTTCTCTGCGAACAGTCGCTGTTGAAGGTTCTCGTCGCGGAGACCACACACAAAGCGATCCCGCAACATTACATCTAACGGCAGAAGCGTTGGATTGTAGTCCGTAGCTCCCTGCTGTGTTGATGCCGCTCCACCAGCTTGCGTCGCCGGGGGTGCTGTTGCCGTCGGCAGCGTGCCGAAATTGCAGCTCGTAGCTAACTTGCGTAGTGCCGCAACGTAGTCGTTCACCGACTCGCCTGGAAGCTGATCCCGCCTTTGAAACATGGCACGACTGTAGACCTCCGACGGGCGAGGGTCGTAGTGCGCCTGAAGTGCGGCCACGATCTCGGCATAGCTCACTCGGTCCGGCGTCTTCGGTTGAAGTAGCGCACAAACCACGTCGTAAATGTGAGCACCGCACAGTGTAAGCAAATGTGCACGTTGCTTGACAGGGTCGGTCACATCGTTGGCCTCGAAGAAGAATTGTAGTCGGCCGAACCACGATAACCAGTTGGAGCCCGTGAACTCCTCTAAACGTGACGAAAAATCATGCTGGCGGCCAGCCATGACTTACTGGATGCACTGGGGGTTTCCCTGCCGCGGGTGATCCGCCTCGTCGCCAATGTTAAGTACTTTGTTGAGTACTGCAAATTACTTTATTCGTCCGAGGTTTACATGACTTGCGGTGCACAAGATGGAGACCGTGCCGAGAGAGTTGGCGGGGAAAAACACGGTCACGTGATTGTCTCCCGAAAGGTGCCCACCGGGGACGTGGCGCCACCCATCGTAGCACTGGGGAACTCACGCGTGTAGTTGCGCGAATTTCAATACGCGGCGGCACCTGTCCACTTTGGAATCTCAGACACAACACATTGATGATAAATTGTTTTATTAGGAAGGGGAGGACCGAAGGTCATTGGTGGGGTAAGAGGGTGAGTAGGGAGGGAGGTAGACGCCCACTAAATCACGCTCGCCAAGCTACTGGCATCGCCGAACTCGGCTAAGGTCACCAGGCGTTGAGGATGTTCAAGGATGTCCCTATGCAATGCTTTTATATTTGAATTTTGAAAAACACCATGGTTCAGACTATGAAGATCAAAAGCGGAGCAGTGCAGAACAAGATGTTTTATATTTGCTTCACACACAGTGTGACAAAAGGTACATGTACTGGGGGCAGCAGTGCCAATGCCCTTCTTCCGGTCAGCAAGTGTCTGCCATTTATGGATGATGTGAGGTGTAGTGGCCGTGTTGGCAAGTACTTTGTCAATAGTTCTTGAGATCGGCTGAGGGGTAAATCCTTAAAGATGTGGGGAGGGGTGATGCTTTCTAATCTATCTAGGTGAAGAAACCGGAGGTAGCGTCGTACTCGAGCCATTTCGAAGTGGCCGCCTGGCGGCGAGTTCTCATAGGGGTGGTCACGGAGGTCGGGAGATCCGAGCAGGAGAGGCTGGAGATGACCATTTGTTGTTGTTGATAAACTTTATTGACACACACACACAAAAAGACCCCCAAAGTCTGGTGTTCGGAAAGGAAAAAAAATTACAGACGGGAGGACTTGACGAACGTGAGCCACCAGAGCTCGCCACCAGGCCACTCGGTCCGGTCCCTACGGTGGTGCAAGCCAGTCATGGAGAGAAGAGGGAGAAGGTGAAAGGGATTTAAGATGAGTTGATAGTGATGGTTGTGAAGCAGAACATTCCCAAAGAACATGCGGCGTATTGGGAAAGCCACAACACTTTGAGCACCATGCAGGGCTGCGATGGCCTTCTAGTCGATGTAGTATGTGTGGAGTTGGAAGGCTGTCCGTTTGTGCTTGCCGGATAAGACAAGCATCTGCCCGGGGTAACAGGTGAGAGGGAGACGGTAGAGTCTGCCTATTGCTGACTAACTCGTGCACAGCCTGGCGTCGATGTAAACGGGCTTGTCGCGCCTGCGTGAGTGGGTGGAAAGGGGTTGGCCAGGGCGTCTCCGAGTCTCCCGGTTGGGACGGAGCACGGGACAGCTGATGCGCCAGCTCGTTGCCCGGGACGTTTGCGTGACCAGGAACCCAGTCCAGGACGTAACTAGTACCAGTGTGTTTGGCCAAATGAGTGTGGAGTGTACGCACCATATTAATGGGAAGCAAATGCTCCTGGAACAAGCGGAGAACATCCTGACTGACGCTGAGAATCACGTGGTTACCGGAAGTGTCTAAGGATAAGATGGCGTCAGTGATTGCTTGGGCCTCGAGAGACAAGACGGAAGGACCGCCAGAGTATCTTTTCTGCAAGGACGGGTGGGTAGGACGAACAACTACTGTGACCCCTCGTGCGTCTTTGGTGGAGAAGGAGGCATCTGTGTACGTAACTGTTGCTAGATCACCGTAGCGGTAGCGAAGAGTGCATATTCGTGCCCGACAACGTCCTGGATGTGATGTTGCGGATACGTTGATTGGAATGGTAGGAACTGTTATGCGAGGGAGGGGATACCAAGGGGGGTATGTCGGTGTAATGTCGGGTAAGGACGATACCTCGTAATGAAGCGAGGATAGAAGAAGACGGCCATGCCAAGCTGGAGACGAGTGTGTTGGGCCGCAAAATGAAGATCAACCTGATCTGACAGTAACGCGAACGGCTAAGCAGCCTCCAAATTAAGCGAGGGGGGCGTATCTAGGTGCCCCTAGAGCCAGGCGGGTGGCAGGCCTGAGGAGCCGCTCAAGCTGGGATCGCTGCGATGACGTTAATTTTACGTATGGCAGGGCGTAAAGAATGAGAGTATATATTAGAGAGTTCATAAGTTGCGTAATATTGTGTTCTCGTAGGCCTTGGCGACGTCGGGTCAGCCGGCCGATTATGTGAGTGAGTTGGGTAATTTGAAACTTACATCGAGTGAGCCACTCTGAGGCCTTCCCATCATCCTGCAGGTCAAAGCCAAGGACGCGCAGCCAGGCTTTACGTGGAAGAGGGGTGGCATCAATCGTGAGTTCTATTTGAGAACGTTGGTCGCTAGCTTCAGCCCGCAAACGCTCGTCAGTGACCACGAGGTACTCAGATTTCTGCGGAGATAGTGTGAGACCTACGCTTGACCCGAAAGAGTGGACAGCATCAATGCCAGCCTGAAGTGTGTCGGACAGTTCAGCTGGGCTGCCTGTAGAACACCACAGGGTTATATCGTCAGCGTACAGTCCAAAGGAGAGAGTAGGAATGGAATGAAGCAGACGAGGCAGGGGGCGAATTGATAAATTGAAAAGAGTAGGGGAAAGGACAGATCCCTGAGCAACGCCCCTGGTAGGAGTCCATGGGGTTTGGCGGTAGTCCTCTAATACCAGAGAGTGAAGTCATGTGGTCAGAAAATTGTGAATATAGTTGTACAGTCGGGAGCTAGGCGTAAGTATCCGGATTTGCTCAAGAATGGCAGAGTGAAAAACTGCATCAAACGCCTTTTGGAAGTCTAGGCTCACGATTGCTCTAAGTTGGGCTGCACTCGGTTATGCGTACACCTCTTGTTGGATTCGCAGCATTGTATCCTGTGTTGACCTGTGAGCGCGGAACCCAGTCATAGTCCAGTCAAAGAATTGGCTATGTTCGAGAAGCCAAGTGAGACGATGCAGGACCATGCGTTCCATCAGTTTTACAACACAGGACGAAAGTGAAATTGGGCGCAGACGTTTTCCTGGTTTGTGGATGGGGCGGATGTTAGCAGTCTTCCACTCAGGGGGGATAGAGCCTGTTCACCATGCTTCATTGATGAAATGTAGAAGAATTTCTAGAGCGGAGTCCGGAAGGTTCCTCAAGTGAGAGTATGTAATCATGTCCGGTCCTGCTGTTGTGTGTCGTTTGCAATCGGTGAGTGCTGCGCGCAGTTCAGCAAACGTAAATTCTGCGTCACGATCTTCAGCGCGACAAGGTACAGGAGGTGGGGGAGGAGGCAAAGAAGAAAAAGGAAATAAAGACGCTTGAGGTTTAACCAGCCAAATCAGCCAAGGTAACACCTGTCTGCAGCAGTAAAGATGTGATGTGCGGGGATCGTCGTGCCTGTCCAGACATAGAACGGATAAGTTGCCAAACTCGAGTTGTATGCAGTGTGCCACTCAGAGAGTCACAGAAAGACAGACATTTGGATGTTTCAAGAGTACGCGCATATTCCAGAGCCTCGATTGTAAGGGCATCGATGCGTGCTTTGAGGGAGCGATTGCGTATATTGTTCCGCTTCCGTAAGCGCATAAGCGCATGACGCTGATCCCAAAGGTGTAAGAGATGTGCATCAACTGCCAGACGTGTGTCGGAGAGAGCAATAAGCTTGGTGTGGTGTCGAGAGGCGTCAAGAATTGCCGAATTCCATGTACTTAAATCAGATATCACAGCCGTATCGATTGAGTCCCGAAACCACTCCAATTAGTGAGGCGAGCACTTCGTGGGGAAGGAATTGAAGCACCATTCAAGGGTACAGATGTGTGAATTATATGATGATCACTGCCGAGAGAATTATCTTGAACATCCCATATAGCCGAAGGTAAGCCTATTGCCCAAGTGAGATGGGGAAACGGATCTCTTTGGCAACTATTGCCCTGTCGCGTGGGAATGGTTAGGTCATTAAGAAGAGAGAATCGGAGTTGCTGAGTTACCCGCCTTAAGAGTTGACCTGATGGTGAGGTGTAGGTGTAGAGCCAATCGGGATGTGGGGCGTTAAAATCCCCAGCCCAAACTACAACATGATCGTGGTAGGAGCAGAGGAGCTTACGTATACCCATCCCAAAGCGGGTCTCGCCTTAGGAAGCCAATACGAATTCATGACAACTAGTGGTGCAGAGCATCCAGGAAATTGAGTGAGAGTAAGGACCGATTCCGACGTGGTCGAGTTGTATGCGGAAATATCTACCTGGTGAGTTGGTAATGTGTGGAGGACATTTTATTTATTTACACATAGGTACGAGGATTGGGATCGCGGCGAGTCGGTATACTGGGCTGTATGAATGAATCGTACCCTGCAATGTTGTATACACCGTGAGTTTCCTGAAGGAGTATGATAGGTGGAGGGTGTGGGAGGGATTGAAGGTAAAGCCTAAGAGCGGAGATTTTACGGCGGAGTCCACGACAGTTCCATTGCACTATAAGTGGCGGAGCCATGTCCAGTTAACAGTATTTTCTGAGTCCGTAGATTGATCGAAGGTCACGTACCCAGTTCCTGACTGTCTCACGAACACCACGTGGGGGTGCATGCCGGGAGGCAGCTCCAAGGCCGCGTAGCTAATCGCCGGACGGTAGAACTCCAGATTGTGCGGTGTCAAGAACATGTGCCACCTCGTTACCACCTCCGCGATCCCCGACGTGTCCCGGCGTCCAGGTGACCCTATCGTCAACGTCGTTCTTCTGTTTGTACTGGAGTATCTGCATGCATTGAGCAGTGACGTCCTCTGTTTTATTAAAACATTGGCCCTTTGTATGCGGCAGCTGTGCATGTCCTCTTGCTTGCGCTTTGACAGTGGCATCTGCCCAGGAAGGCTTTTTGTTCTTGAGCACCGCTCTTATACGTGGAATCATTCTGACTGACCGGCCTTTAAATGAGATGCGGCCCCTTTACGTGACCGCTTGGAAAATAAAACAGCATCTTGCATACAGTCAATTCATTCGTCGAAAAGCGCGTTATAAATGAATGTGATACACTCTTCACGTGTCACTAAGCACTCATAACCATCCCCCTGGCAGCGTTTCAGCGGAGAATGCTGAGGAATATTTCTTTGGGGAAACCTAATTGCGCACAATCGACACCGGGCTGTTCTTCAACTTTGAACTCTTCACGAGTTGAAAAACAAACTGATATTACTCCGTGTATTTTTTTCAGCTGTTAGTGTTCCTCGATACGGGGGCCTAGAACTATCTGACGTTGTTTATAAAGCGCGACAAAAATTTGCTCGTTCCGATAAAGGAGCGGGATGAAAACATAGCCAGAATGCAAAGGCCGCATAATCAGTGCCATAATCACCGATTCCCGGCACGCGTGCAGAGAGAGCGGGCATTGTCGCATTCTTCGCTGCCAAGAGCGCCGCAAAATCTCCCGGATAAGTAAGCGCGGGCTGCGACTCTAATCCGGATTCAAGCATATAGCGCGGGACTCGTGCTGTTTTTCGTAGAGCTCCAGGGACAGAAGAACGCTGGCGACAGGACTCTGAAAGAAAGGCGCTCGCGACCGGCGTCTTCTCCTTCAGCTGCCGGAGCAAAGGAAAGGGCGAAGAAAGGGTCGCCGATTTGGCCTCAAATCCGATCCGTAGCCTATTCGGAAAATAATGCAGGCGCGCCTGGAGAAACGAAGACGCTGGAACCTCGCACGCGCCTCGGTTAGTGAATGTGCGCGTTATGGCGTGAAAGCGGGCGGATTGTAGAAAATCGCCCTCCCCCTATATCGCATTCCGCTTCAGCCCTGGCCGTGCTCGGGATAAGGCGGAACCGGCAGGGAAGGAGGAATAAGCCTGCGTATGTATACGAAGGAGGCGCGCTTGGATAAACGCCTGGCAGGAGCAGCTATGGCACCGCTTTGCGGATATACACCGCAGAAGCAGCGGCAGCAGCCAGCAAACTATGCGCGCAAAAGAGTCGGAATCCGCTCAACGCACAAAGCGGTCTAGCGGATCTTGACAATACCTTGGCGCATCCTAACCCCCCCCCCCCCCCCGCTTTTTCGTGCCCCTCTTTCCTGCTTCCCTTGCCGAAGAGCAACAACCAGTGGCTCTATTTCTGAGTGATAGAAGTGTGCATATATTTGGGATGCTCCCTTTTCGCAGGCCGGACGGAAAGCGCGAGTTCGTGGGCTGGGTCGGCACCCTTCGTCACGGAAGGAGGGGGGAACCGGAGAGATCGGTGTGAGCATTTGGCCGTAATAGGATTTATTCCTCGCTGCAGCGCGCAGCAATTCTTTTCGATCAGAGTTGAGGCAGCGCGCCGCCGCCATGGGGGCTGACTACTTAAAAGCGCTCGCAGCCCGCGCGCCCTGCCAAACATCGGCCGCTCGCGAGTAGGCCGCTCGTCCGTCGTGTGCTTCGCGCGCAACGAGCCAGCCTACACGCGCCAACGGGAACGACACTGGCGACCGGTCCCGAAACGAGCACTTGGTCGGCATTTATCGCCTCAGTTCACACAGAGGTGAGCACTGGGAGAGCTTCTTTACCAGTGGGATTTGTTTACGGGTGGTCATATATAGCCAGCAGCTTTTCCAGCAGCTCTGAGTAACCAGAAGTTCCAGAAAAGTCATTGGATATTTCATGCTCTAGCATTTGCGTCCCTCATCTCATTTTTTACAGTACAGCCGCAAATAGGTAATTATAAGTAGATGCACTGTTTCATTTTTTTCTTCTTCTTTTGGCGCGGGGAAGCGAGTGTGTGTCTGTCGCCGTGTGTTCATTGCAGTGGGCCCGTCGCCTGAAGCCCTAAGTATGTTCTTCATCGGTATCACGCTGTATGCACCGCCGAACACAGAACCCCCCCCCCCAAAAAAAAAAAAAAAGCGAAATGTTTGTGCTAGCTCAGAAGTTCAGGGGGGGGGGGACAGAGAGAGAGAGAGAGAGAGAGAGAGAGAGAGAGAGAGAGATGCTGTTCTGGAAGCGGCGATTGTAACCGTTCGTCGTGAGTTTTAACTGATAACAAGGTGCAATCATGTGTGATTTTTTTAAAGTGGAGCTTCTATGGCTGGCTAGGATCCGGGATTTGATGGCGTCCGCGCGCGCGGATCAAAACGCGATGTGGGAAAGCCTGCTTACGAAGGCCAAGCTTATCGGCAAAGCAAACGCATATCGCCGCTCGCGTCGGAACGGGAACTCTCCCCTAAATGAGAGTGAAAGAGCCAACAACAAAAGCCAACGCATGTCGTCGCTCGCATTAGAGCTGTGTGTATTACGCGGAGCACGGCGTATTGTGTGCCTGATAGGGCGACCAAGTGGGTGGCGTTGGAAAACGAACGTCCAGGCTTGTGTGCTATTGCAACGCTGCCACCGCCAAAGTTGCAAGCTGTTTAAAACATGATTTGTAACTCAAGCGTATACACCTCATCACTTGGATATTCGTTTGAAGTGTATTACTTATTATTTATAGGCACCAATTTTAAAGATCACTATAGTCACAACAAAAGTGTGTGCGTGTATGACGTGTCTTTCTTGGGCATGACCGCCGTCAACGCTGCAGAGAAACAAGAATTTTGTGTCACCTATACGTCTTCTCTCAAAACGCTGCGCTTGTCGTCCACGTTAGCAGGGCCTGAATTGCGAGTTAACTTTAAATCGAAGCTTCGTTTGCCTCTCTCGCGGCCTTTCGAGGGGCTGCAGCTGGCTGCTGTTCCTGTGGACGAATGTGCCGCTTGATCCCGGCGGCTCCTTCTCGCCCGATGCTCCGGTGGCGAGAAGGAGCATCCTGGGGACCTCACATAACGATCAGATGGCGCGCTGGTCCCCGAAAATTCCGCCGTCAACGATGCGCTTGAAGAGCCCGCGAACACGCGCCAGCAAATTGCTCAAAACCGTTCCCGCAGCGTCCAGGGCACCCAGGCCCAAAAGAAGTGTCACTCAGAACAGGAACGTCTTCGCTAACAGAAAAATATGGTGCAGACCGCGAATGCGTGCTGGGTGCGCTGGCTAGATGGCGTGAGGCAAGCCAACAACAGGATTCTACACTGAAAGACGACGAGCGCCGTGTACCCTACTCCCAGGAGCGACGAGCTAACAAAAATGACCCACGCATTTTTGTCTCAACCGAGTACTGCCATGATGTCCCTGCAATCATTTCACGGCACAAAATTGCACGTTTGTGCTTATTCCATAAAATAATTTCACACAGCATGCTTCACCACGCATTACTTACTTCTTCTTCATACATATCTTCGCGTTTAGACCACGTTCACAAAGTTGGCATTCCTACGTGCAACACTAAGGCTTTTTTTCATTCTTTCATTCCACGTACCTCTAGGGACTGGAATCATCTTCCTTCTGATGTCGCTATGATTAGCGACCCGGGCTTGATTCGTTCCGCTGTGTGTAACGTTATCACCTAGATTTGTCTATTGTATGTAGCGATACATTGGTTCCTGCCAATCCCACTTGTTTTGTTGTTTTATTTTCAAGAGTTTTGTTCTGAATTCCAAAACTTACCCGAAATTGCAACCGAGCTCTCGTATTACTCCTTACAACATGTATCCCCTCGCCGCATTTCTTACGTTGCAAAAGAATGATTGCAACCTTATTTACTTGTTTTACGTATGTTTTTAGACGTGATATGTGCTCATATTATGTTCTTTGTACTGCATGCTTTTATTTATTTTTATGTATTTACCCACTCCGCTCTTCAACGCAATTTCCTTGAGGGTATCCAAAATAAAATAAAAAATAGAAAACGGTACTATTTGAACTACATTGTGTAGTTCGGAAGACAGACATTATTGACTCGGCGACGTAAAAACCAATGAAAGGTTCCCTTTACGTCGATTCCCACACATGCGGGCGATCCGCCAATTTTTTACTAACGTTTACAACTTAATTTTGAGTCTAGGAGGAAGCAGAAAAATTTGCCATGGCTTCTGCTAAAAGCATCGAAGCAAAGAATAGGCGAATTGCCGTTAGGAGATTGTGGAGGATATCAGAATCGCATGCAACACTGGCCAATGCCAAAATTTCTTCTGGTGGCTCCCCCTCCCCCTCCCCAAGCATACAGTTTGTGGTAGAAACAGCAACGTCCACAGCAAGCGCAACCTTCTAGAAGGCTCCAGAATGTTCCAGACATTTCGCGAAGTAACTGACGTCACAGCAGATGCGCCTCTCTCACCCTTGTAGCGACACCACCGCCACCGTCATCATGAGCGCCAGGATCATCATCAGCGGTGCCTGGTCAGCGTCAGCAGTTCCACGCGACGCAGAGATAGAACACGACTGCGCTCCAGGGGCGGTCGCATGTCTACGCCGCTCTCTAAGTTCCTGCCGGGCCACAGCGCATAACCGAGTCCACGGCTCTTTTTCGTACACCCTCAAACATCGTCATTTCACTCCATTTGAACTCATTTCACCCTACACTGAGACCACGCCCCGCCATCACCTGTACAACCACTGGTGGACGACCGGGCGCATGTCGCAAGCAAAGAGTGTGCTAGGCATATCCTAAGAACTTTCTCGTTGAAACATGCCGTTTGTGCCCCATATCATGCTCACAAACCCATGGCCCGTTTTCGCACCCGTGGGTACTGACCTCCAAATAAACCTTGATAGATATACGATATGAAGAGTAAACTGTATTCAAACCCAGAAGTATGAATACAGCATTCATGCGCAGAGGCGCATGTGACGGTCGTGATGTTTTTATGTTTGGAAGCGCCACCTTGAGAAAAAAATTTCAGCGTATCTGCTGTGTCTTTGCAAGTGATGTCTAAAGACGCCGCCTCTTCTCTCGCACTCCTACACCTCACGTTCTTCCCCTCCCCTCCGACTCCCCTTCAACCCATTCACTATGTCCCTCTCCCGTCAATCCCGCCTTTCCCATCCTCCTATCTTCCTCTCCCTAGCGATGCTCCCACTCCTACACTTACCCGCCTGTTCCCCACTCCTGTCGCATACCCCCTTCTCGCGCTTTACTCCTCTTCCTCTCTCCCTACCTCTCATTCCCATCCGCTCTGGCACCTCCCTACCCCAACCCGCTCGCACACTTGCCTTCCTTTTCCAACAATGGCCACGTTTCATCTCTTCATACCTTTATCCTTACCGTCCCTTTCCCCTCGTTCTCCACTCCGCTTCGCTTCACTACACCCCTCCCCCTAGGCAACTCTCAATCCTCCTTCCTATTTCCTGCCTCCCCTATCGCATCTCTCCATCGTTCCTATCCCCTCGCATCTCTGCCGCCTCAATGCATCCTCTTCCTCATCCAACTGCAATCACCACCACCAGTTCTCCTTTATCTCCGCCTCCACTCCCCTTCCTGCGTCTTTCCCATTTCCAATTCCAACAAAAAGAAACATAATGTAGCAGTAAATAACTCTTGTGAGTATTGCTTGGCTTTCGCTTTCAAGGACTTCATTTCCCTAGGAGTATTTTAAGAAAATACGGGCACATTACAGTAGGAATATAATAAATAGTAGGCTAAAAAAACACCCAAGAACACTTAGTAATATTTGTATTAGTCGGCGGTAATTTTGAGCGCATAAACATTCCCCAGTCTGAAAATTTGAAGCGAGAGTAGGTATAACTGAAAATTACCGAGGCAAGTTCTAAAAATATAATGCATTCAACTAAAAGGGCCCTTAAACTGCAGAATACTATAACTTTAGGCCATGTATACGCCTCGAGCGCTGCCTGTAGGGGCGCCACTGAAATCCCCCAGGCGGCCCGTTTCGGATGCAGTCGCGGGAATATCCGGCCCGCTCACCACTGTCGCCGTTGCTTTTGCAGCAGATTCGCGACTGATATTTTCGGTTTGTATGTGTTCGAAATACATATTTATGTGGAGCAGTCACTTTTTTCGCAAATGTTGCGTATTTACGAGAGCGTAAATGCTTCTGGCGCGATGTTAGTGCGGTACATTCGGTCCGCATAAGCGCCAGGTGAGTGTCACAGGCCGGCCTCGCGAACCCGGCGTATGCATGGAACTGATCGTATTTCCACGGCCCTGACAATAACTAACAGTACCGCTGTAAGCATCATTCGTTCAGATACTCATGCTACGGCTATACATTACGATGTAAATCGGTTTCGTGTGCTTACATAATCTAGCGAAGCACAGCTCGCCAGTTACGCTTCCTATCTCAGATATTGATTACTACCCTCAACAAGCCAATGTGGCATTAATTTCACTGACAACCCATGAAAGAAGTACGATGTGTAATGCAAAATTATACGCGGGAATCAGCACAGGGCAAATAATTTACTGCTGGGTCGTATGAACGCGAGGTGAGCACTGGAAAACATTCATCTGCCCCATATATCCTCAGCTTGTATATCCGCGTCCAGAACTAAACGCTTCCTCGAAACATCGTCATATGACGTAGGCAGCCTGCAGAAAAGTGAAATCAGAGGGTCTTCTCAGATACCAGACTCTTCCAGCGACACCTTTTATCGCTTGTGGCAACGTATATACTTACTGTATACTTCGAAAAATGCGTCCGCCGAGTGATCAGGTGTTCGTTAAAGTCGAAAAACTAAATAAAAGTGAACGCGCAGCTTGTGTGTGTGTGTGTATGTGTGTGTGTGTGTGATTGCGAAATGGCAGTGCATTTCGCTTCTAGTGGTGTCGTAAGTTCTACCTGGCTTAAGTTTAGACGAACTTCTTTAGCATTGTCGAAGCTACACTGTGTTTATTTTTAATTCCCTTATGAGCTATTTCCTTTCTCCTGGAGTTGCAGACCATTAATTTTTTTGGTTTCATTAACCCACCTTGCTTCTTGCTATAAGGCGTTAATGGGCACATATCTCACGACGGAGAGCCTTGCAATATACTTAACGTTTTCACGTTGCCTCTATTCCCATAAAAGGCACGTTATTGTCATGTACTAAGTAATCACATCCCCGAATCATATTTTCTACGACGTATATATTCGAAACAAAGCCGCATTCGTTGTCCGCGCTGCAAATCAAAACCAACCTCTGACTGTGCCAGTATCAGGTCTAAACGAGGCGACAATAGAATTCACTAGGGCCTGACGTGTTCGAGGTGACAGTGGTGATATGCTGCTGCCGTCGCCGACGCCCGTAAGAGCGTCGAGGAAACGCGCACTACCATGTCCCCTGGTAGCTCTTCTTGTCGTTGGAGTGGTCTATCAGGAGGCATGTGTTTTTTGAAGTGCCCTAAACGCAGTATTTGCTTACAGACATCACCATAACAAGTTATCTAGGGCGCCGAAAGGCAAAAGAAAGCGAAAGAGAACCAAAATACTGCATGAGCCGCTACCAGCTGCGCAGCGGCCATCCTGTAAGCGCCGCGTAGAAGCGGCGGCAGGCGGTGCACCAATCGCGAAGTTTGAGGCGTATAGCGGTCACCCTATTATAAAGGAAAGCGCTGAATTAATAAACGCTTCAAGGACAAAACAACAAATAAGCTGTCTAAATTAACGCGCATTTTGGCGTCGCTGCTTGTGCTGTCATGTGCTGAATACGGTATTATTGAATTTTTAGTCATCGCACTATATTTCTGGTGTATCGTGCGCATCCTTTGAAGGGGAAAGCAAATTTATTTGAAATTTCAAGAGAAAAAGGAAAATGCAAGCACCATATAAAGTAGAAATCCGACGCAACTGTCCGGCGCCGTACGCTGCAAATTATCTTTTGGCGTTTAGCAGTTGAATTAGAGAGAGAAACCCCTAAAAATAAGTAGGAAAAACTCCAGGAGACAATTAACCGAATGTAATATCTGAAGAAGTTTAAATATCCTAAAGTCTGAGCACGAGAACGCAGGTTTGTTTACCGGCCGCGGCGGCCGCTTTTCTGATGGAGGCGAAAGCAAGAACGCCCGTGTGTTCGAGATTTCGGCGCACCTTAAGATCCCCAGTGTTCAGAATTAATCCGTGGCCCTTCCCTACGGCGTGCCTCATCGCCTGTGTAGCGTCGGCGCATTAAAGCCCGTAATCAACCAATCAACTAAATAGCCTAAAGTAAATGTTCCAGAATGGAAGTGAGAAAGGCTTAGTTAAAGATTGGCACGCAGATAATCAAAGAAAACGCTGACGTGGTAATGTCAAAAAGTGTGCGGGACGTGGGAGGATTCCTTACGGGGCGGCGCTATACCGCGGGACCGTACGGAAATCAGATACAGGTACTTGCTCCTCCCCCCCCTCCCCCACGTGTGGCATACGGCACCGCTGGTAAGCCACCATGACAGCGCGGAATGGCCTTCAATTGTTTCATTCGATTCTTCCTCACCTCTTCCTTTGTCGCTTTCCAGCCCACCCTTCCTCCTACTATTCCCAATTTCGCCACACATCTCTTCCCTCCATCGAAGAGGCGCTCCTTAGGCCCCTTGCTCTTGCTCTTTATCCGCACGCCACCTATGCATTGCGGGAAAGCCTGCCATGACTGGCCGAGAGAGCCGGGGCATTTCTTGCGGAGTTGTATCCCAGCTTAGTAAAAGGGGCCATGAAGAGAAAACACAAGTTTGGTTCATTCAAAAGATTGCCTCGTTAGAATCATACTGGCACTACTTTTAACGCATACTTCGCTCATATAAGGTATATAATTAGGAAAAAATGGAATGGCCATGCGACCTTCAGCTCATTTCCCGCAAGAGAACCTATGATGTCATATGCCCAGCTGTGGGATTGGCCGAGGCCGGGCAAAGCAAAGGCAAATTACGCAGGGCTTATAAGGTTGCCGATGGAGCTATTTGCGCTTAAATGTAATACATACTCATTATAAAGCAGTAAAAATGGTGCGGTAAAAAATGAAAGTTGCGAAAATACACGCGAGCATAGAAGTACCGCTGCGCATTGCTGTTGGTACTGGGCGCACTATGCTATTTTAGCTGCACCGCTGTCCGCCGCTTTGAAGTTGTCTTACATGTTGTCTTACACGACACTGGCTGGTGGGCGTAAACGACGTTGTCTTAATTTACCCTGTTTGTCGAGGAGACCCCATGGTTCCCGAAACGATTACTTCCTACAGTAACAAAAACAAGCCGGGTGCAAATACGGTCAAAAATAAAGCAACGGCTGACCACGGTCCGTGGTTGAGTAGGGTAGCGCCATCTGGGAGGACTGACGGAAAGCAAGGCCGCAGAGCCGAATGACGCGGTGGAAGTTCATTTGAATACGCGCACTTATGACGTCATGGGAGACGTCACGGGAACACACGATTTGTGGGAGAATCAAAATTTTAACCTACATTGATTAACTTCTCAGTGAAGACGACAGCATTTACTTTCGGACAAGTGCTGGGGGCACTATATAAGAGAAACTTGTATTTTGTCTGCATGGCTCCGTTAAAGTGGGACACAACAGGGCAACAAAGCGCAGGAAACAAAATACCTTCTCATAAATACCGACAAGAGTGGAGCGGAAACAGCCCCGCCGGTAGCGTAGTGGTCGTCGCATGGGTATTCTGGAGGTCTTGCATTCGGATCCAACACGGCAGGCCTTTTTTCTCCACTTTCTTTCTGTTTTTTCAAAATGCTTCATCTGTTTCAATGACCTACCGCATTCTCCCCTGTGCTTTCCGAGGCATTCTTGACTTCTAGCCGTATTTCTGTATCTCTCTCTCTCTCTCTCTCTCTCTCTATATATATATATATATATATATATATATATATAAGTTTTTCTTCTCTTATATATATATATATATATATATATATATATATATATATATATATATATATATATATATATATATATATATATATATATATATTTGAAGATGGTAGAGAACACAAGAGAAGAAAAACTTCGAACAAGGTAAAAGCACGATTGTGGCCTACGTTTCAGCAAAGAGAACTTGCTTTCCTCAGGGAAAGCAAAGGAAAGCAAGTTCTCTTTGCTGAAACGTAGGCCACAATCGTGCTTTTACCTTGTTCGAAGTTTTTCTTCTCTTATATATATATATATATATATATATATATATATATATATAGATGTATGGTGTGTGTGTCGGATATAACCTACTAATAAAGAACCCACAGTGAAGCAACTATACCGAGGTGTGCGTCCGAACCACCGGAAAGAAATCGGACGGCAGTAATCATCGACGAAACCAACGGTCGTAATTGTTACTATCGCTGATACCGTTGTTATCTGTACGGCAGGTTAATTCCACAAGGGGCGACAAAAACGCACAGCAGTTCAAATTGGCGTCATTCGTGCCATCTGTATGTGACATGCGAGGATGCCCTGTATTGGAGGTATTTTTTAATCCCGCAGCATAGATTCTCTTTACCCCTTTCCTTCGCTCGATTTAGTCCCCAGCGGACGCGTGGGACTATGCCTTCCGGCTGGAAGCGGCTCGTGTGAGACCGGCGAAGAGCCCTTTTCGGTCAACAAAAAGGCCGCCCCGTCTCACCCTTCTCCTATCTCCTTGTACGGGACAAACAAGATTTGCAAGGGATTATAGGATTATCGGTTTCGGCCCGGTTAATCCTAGCCACATGCGGCGGCTTTGTCGGAGCTGGAGGAGGGGAAGCGGGCTGTTAAATTTTTAAAAAAGGCATATAGGTGTAAGCGTCACCGAAACGTTGCCAGCAGAGGAATGGACGCACCGGTTCTTTACAATGAACACACGCATCATCTGAGTGGAGCCCTAAACCGGCTATTTGACCCGCTCGCGCCAAGCAGCGTCCCTTGATGTCGCCACCCACGTTGCCATCTGTATTTCCTCCCTACAGGACACCACACCAGTCGCTGGCGAATAAGAAAATCGAGAAAAGCTCTTTTTTGTATTTTGCAATAGGTTGTTACCCGCGGAAGGGCTGGAATAGGAGAGGGGCCCACCCAGAAGGCGCGAAGAAAGCCACGACGGTGGCGCAGCGCGGCCGGCTAGTGAAAGGCAGGTCGGTGTCGATATCGGTGCACATAAACGGCACCAATAGGCGTTGCCCCTCCACGTGAACGGGCCGAGTGCAGGGCGCCGGGTTGAGTTGTGTCGTGACGCTTTCGCCAGCACCGTCCAGCAGTGATCTCTTGCGTCGACACTGCAGTGTGCACAGCCCATGGAAGTGCACGTCACCACCCACGAGTAAGCGTGACAGAGGCAACAGCCTCGTTTTCATTACTGCAGTTTAGCCGCTAAGACGGAGTTTAGTTCAGGTGTCCCGTACGTTCGAGGGGGCCATGCATTCTTGCTAATTCGCGATCTCACGGCCACGAACAAGGAGTGCCTCTATGCGCCGTCGTCCTTACGGGGTTTGCGCCGGGTTGTAGCTCGTATATCCATTAGGGATGCGATAGGACATCGTATAACCTTTAGGACAGCCTTTACCTTTCCGAGGACCCGTTCTGGGCTTGTACAAGGGGTGGGGTACCCACGATGAAGTATATTGATACTTGTCGTATTGTCAAAGAATCAACTTTTGCAGCTGAAGTCGCCCGTGCACATCTATGCTCGCCTTTTACGTGTGTGTCTTTCTCCCGCAATCGAATGGTTACGCAAAAAGCCGGCGGACTTTAAAATGCGTGTTACGCGGGAAAGTTAAACGTACAGTCATGGACAAATGAAATGCGAACACGAAAATCTGAACCAGAACACCAAAATAGCGCGATTTCTTTCCCTGCAGGACAAATTGACTCGTGGCTTAATTAAAGTAACAGAGTTGAGAAATGTGAATTCCCAAATGCACGAATAGCGCGCCATTATTTCACCTGACGAACAGGTTTTTTGTTTTCAATTATGTCTTCCGGGTGATATTTCCGTGTTCGCATTTCATTTTCAATGACTGTACATACCATACGGCAAAGCGTTCTTTTTTTTTTTTCAGTTTGCGGCAGGGTTGGCAAAACGATAGTGTGGGTAGGGGAGTAAGGAGTGTCGCTGAGGGACTCGCGGACCCCTGGAGTGCCCTCACGCATTCCTTATCGTGGTCTGGTGACCCCCACTTGAGGACCACTGCTTCAGAAAAAAATATTCTCCTTACAAAAAACTGGCTTAGCCCGCACAGCCGATTGGCTTACAGCACAAGAGCACGTTATCGGCGATACATTTTGCGCAACCTTCTAACAGACACCGACGCTAAAGGCTTTCCGCGTGCACTGTCAAACATTATCGCCGGCATGAACGGCCCAAATCTGCGCCAAAGAGACGCCCACAACCTTACGCATGTAATGCCCTCCAGGTAACAGCTTGTAAAGCCTGAAGAAAGGCCGAAATTGTTGCAGGTATCTCCCCAGAAACGTTGCATTAGACATCTCACTGACTGGAAAGATTTTTAGCGTCATTCTCATCAATAACCGTTGCGAGAAAGTTTGAGCGTTGTTCAGCAACGTTGCAACAGCCCCAACTCCAAGCGACGCATGGTAGTGCACGAGATAATATGACGGTTTTTTCTTCCGTTGGAGAGGCTTCCGATATGAATCTAAGGAAAGGCGCTTGATGGTTCCAGGCGTAACTTGGCCTGGCCCGCAACCTTCTCCTGTCAGAATATGTGTGGCCGTATTCAAGAGAAAACCTATTCGAGGCACGCGCTCACGTATGTTACGTATCCGGAGTGGCGCGACCATTTTAGTATTTCTGCAATGTTTAGCTCGATCTTTATACAGGGAGTCCCAGCTATCATGCACCAAGATTTAAAAAAATAGCAATGGCGTTATTCGGGGAAAATCTAGCGCATAATGTTTCCAGTACAGTGGAGTAGGTGGCAGGAATTTTCCGTTAATGATATGTAATTAATTGACTGTAATTAATTCTATAACTCGACAAGTACTTTCATAATAATTAAAGTGTCAATGATACACTTGTAGGTACCGACGAGAGGCCCCTAACTGCGGCATTTTCAGCGGCGAACTAATTGGATACTCATTTATTCTGACAGATAAAGAAATCCCCCGAAATATGGAAAGTACTACGGTATGGCACTCCCGCCCACCTCGTAAAGCAATGCCCTCAAACAGGCTACCTCTGAGTTAGAAAGAAAGAAGAAATCGCGACAAAGTTTGTACACTATCTGCCATAGAGTTTCTTACTATATACATTAGAGAGGAATCTGGCGCTAGCGTCGATGCGGCTCATATCAAGGCCGTCTGTGTCGTCAATGGCCGCCATTATACCGTGCGCTCGCTTTACTTTCGTCATTGGCTTGTATTGAAACGTTTTAGTGGCCGTATATTCGAACACAGTCCCACAAAAAACGCAAAAATTGTGTGTTATTATACAAGTGGAAAATAAAACAGGCTATTTTAAAGCTAAGAAAAAAGGACGTAAAGCGTATTCTTGCCGGAGCTGTTGTGCCTATTCTGCACGCCAAACTAGTAGTTACAATACTGTTTATATTTTGGGGGAAACTTATTAGAGACTGTTAGTTTATTTTTTACCATTATTTCAAATAATAAGTTGTTTGAAGAGCTTGGAAATGTTTATGTGCGTGCTTATGAAAAAGTCGCGTTCGTGGTGGACCAGTGCACCGACCCTCAGCTACAGTTTAACAAAACTTGTTGCTGAGCAAGTTGGTTAATGCTTGAAGAAAAAAAGAAAACGTGGCGTTAAACAGTCGTCAACAAAGACAAGATAGAACGGGTACAGGCGCCCGTATATGTAGTATCTCGTTTTCGTCGACGTACGTTTGGTTCGTTTTTGTCGTGAGGTGCAACTTTCGAAACGGCATATAACCCGCCCAGTCATACGTTCCTGACTCCGGCATGACCAACGTTTGGTACGACACCGCGCTGCCTGCTCTTTCACCGAACACGCAGTTGCCACGGCTCAAGGCTACCACACAACAGGGGTATTTCGGCTACCTCGTAGCTCGTAGACGTCTTAAACCATAGTGAATAAAGGAAATCCCAAAAATCTCTTAACAATCTAATTGTCATGTCAAGCCCAAGACAAAACCCGTGGTCGTGCCATGACCCCCGACGACGACATGGATTCCCAGGTGCAGTTTTCTCTCTACTCTAATCCTGGTAACCTATAATGTAACTTCTAAACGAAAGTACTTTATAGCAGAAAGGTTACAATGGAAGTAATTTCATATTTTCTTTATCTCAGTCCATTTTAAGGGTTACAGGCGTGAAGTCAAAAGCGGTTTAAGGGTTACGCGTCGGCGTATTATAAGTTACTTCAACAAAATCCGACAAGTAACCTCTACGTTGTAGCCTATAAAATGCCCAGTAACCTATAAGAGATGCTTGTCGCGCCATCTCGCCAGGGGGCCAGTGATTTCTCCGTTGCATGACGGGATATAGAGAAATGGCGGCGCCCGCCGGCCCGGTGGCCGGGTTTTCGCGCCACTCGAGCCTTTTCACCGCTGTGAGTCCCGTACGATGAAGCGAGGATCGCTGTTAAAGGACTTTTTTGTCGGCGTGAGTCGCGGAGGCTGCGGCGATCCCGTTTTTGACTGGCAGCGCTACACGGCCATTTCTTCTACGACCATCAAGTCCGCATGTTGGACCAATGCCCTGGCTCCAGTGGGAGCGAATTCGGTGAGTGTATTCACGTAACGGTTTCCGCAGTTTCATTGGATGTATGTTTTAGTGGGGGCTTTTCAAATGTAATATTTTAAATTGCAGCATTCGAGAGGGATTTCCGTTACCTGACTGGTGGCTTCACTGTATGTTTTATGTTGTCCGCGATGGCAATTGAATTAAATAACGCGCTGGCGTTCGCTGCGTCAGATTAAAGCGGATGATCGGGCAAGCCGGAACACTGTAACAGATAAATGCCCTCATGACCTCGATTGATTGTAGGGTTTTAACGCGCCGACGCAACTCAGGCGATGAGGCGCGCCGTAGTGGAGGGCTCCGGATTAATTTTGACCACCTGGGGATCTTTAACGTGCGCCGAAATCTCGTACACACGGGCGTTTTTGCTTTTCGCCTCCATCAGAAAGCGGCCGCCGCGGCCGGGAATCGAACCCGCGACCTCGTGCTCAGTAGCGCAACGCCTCAGCCACTGAGCCACCGCGGCGGGTCCCTCATGACCTGCTTTCTGCGCTGTTTGTTGGCCTTCGTTATGTGTTGAGCATTTTTATTACGCTGTTGGCTGCATCGCGCGCACTTGACGAGTAATTGACCCATGTAATTTTCGGATAGCTAGCTCTGTTTTAATAATTGAATTTTTTCCCGTTAAACTCTTATACTATAGCGCTATTCTGCTGGCGTTATCATGTTGTTTCAGCCGTAGCGGAATTTTCATATTTCTCGCTGCATGTCTTCACAATTGTGTCTGGTTTAGTGGTATCGTCGGAATATACCCGGTTAAACACAAGGTGTGTGCTGCAAAAAAACAGTCCACTCAATGTTGTCCCAAAATTTCTAAACTCACTTTTCTCTGGCACAGGTCTCTTTATTTTTGTCATTTTTTCCCTTGAGCGGGTAAATGTAGTGTTAGTCATTTTGAGACAGCGGGCCTTTGTCATAATGTTAAGTGGGTTTATTATTCTCAATTGCACAAATGAGTCGCTTATTTATTCGCGTGGTATTGCAGGGCAAATGTCTGTGTCGCATGATCCTAGTATATGCAGTAAAGCGACTGTAGAGAATAGTGGCATGTATTAGCCAGCACGCAGGCTGCTTGATTGTTTTTTTTTATTTTGATGATATAAAAATTGTGGCTAATTTGGTTACACGCTGGGCCGGCCAAGTTACACAGACAGGTGTAAAAATGGGTGCTGCACCCTCATTGGTGCCTGGCTGTTCAAAAAGTGTGGTTGCATCTGGCTACATATGCTAGGATTTATCAGCGCTACTGTTTTTCTTGCAGGCAGTGTTCCTTGAGCTGACAACCAGTACTCCGCTGCGTATGACATAGGTAGAAATGAAGTGTGATTTCAGTCGAAACAAAGGTATGAAAATGCAATAACTAAAACACATCTATTCAAATATTCTATATTATGATGACACCCATGCCTGCACAGACAAAATTATGATTAACTTATAAAAAAATTCGCGCCAATACACCTTGTGAATGTGGTTGAAAAACAAAGCTGTAAAAGGCACCAACAACGATTACCCATGTGACGTCACTTAAATTCGTTGATTGATTGTGAGGGTTTAACGCGCCAACGCAACGCAGGCGATGAGGCGCGCCGTAGTGGAGGGCTCCGGATTAATTTTGACCCCCTGGGGATCTTTAACGTGCGCCGAAATCTCGCATACACGGGCGTTTTTGCTTTTCGCCTCCATCAGAAAAGCGGCCGCCGCGGCCGGGAAACGAACCCGCGACCTCGTGCTCAGCAGCGCAACGCCTTTAGCCACTGAGCCACCGCGGCGGGTGTCACTTAAATTCACTCACGTGGCTCTACAAAGAGTGAAACCAGAGACAAGTAAAATGCACATAACCACACCCGTTGTTACTTCAAAGAGATATTCTTGGTAAGCTTAAATCAATGCATGATGCATTAACGGTGGTTGGATGAGTTGTATTGGTGTAGCACATGAGTGGAAACTCTTTTTTTATAAAATTAAAGAAAGCTCGAACCCGGTTTTACACGATCTATATTCTCTGCCGCCGAATGAGGCGACGAGATCAGCGGCAGAGCCGGAGGAGCAGGAGGAGCGGCGGAGTATGAAATAGGTATTTTTATTCAGATTTCGGGACGGTCCAGAGGGCGGCCGAGGGGAGGGGTTTCTTCTTCACTGGAGCTTAATGCAGTCCGCGCCGCCTGTCCTCTGACCACCAGCTGAAGCTGGGGAGGCAGAGAGGGACTGGACAGCAGCATCTTCCATTGCTCTTGTTGGGTAGTTGATGGGAAGAGAGGAGGGTGCTCAGGGCTAAAGTCGCACACCCCAATTATGTGGCAGAGTGTTCCTACTTCTGACCAAAATTTACATTCAGCGTCGTAGCGATTCGGGTGCATTACATGAAGACGGGTCTGGTGTGGGAAGGAGCCGGATTGTATGAGCCGTAGGGTAGCTTGTTCTCTGGAAAGGTCAGGGTAAGGTGAGGGTAAGGTGTGTCTCTGCAGGCGATAGTGCTGGGTTATGTCCCTGAACGTGACAAGCGGGTGACTGTCCTCGTGCAGCTTCATAGGGGGGGTAGGGGGGGGGGGGGGTGAACGCGCAGGCTTGTTGGTGGGCGTATTCGTTGCCCTCCATGGAAGCATGAGCGGGTGTCCAGATGAGGTGAATGGAACCGGTGTGGGAGTGGTTTTTAAAGGGGTCCTGAAATGCCTTCCGCCGATGCATGGATGTACATGTAACCAAATAAAGCAATGTATTAGTAATCTCCTCCTGCAAGAATTTTGTTAAAGCGATGAGTATTAGCTGAGAAATCGTAAATCAAAAACCGCGAATTATCGTCGCGTCGTATTTCCTCCTCCTTTCAACTGTTTCTTCGCTGTTGGCCTCCCCTCCCATGATGCTCCGCTCCTCAGCGGTGACGTACTTCCGCTATTGCGCTCCCACAGACTGCCGTCTGCTACGGGCCAGCTCTTTCGGCTTTTTCATCTCTGTAGACACCATGGACACAGGCTGGAAAAGCGAACGAATGACCTGGCCGCATGTGTGCGGCCTGGCCTTGCCCTTTAGCGGTGTACGTAGCTGCAGTTGGTATCAGCGGCGAACTCGCAGCCGCGTGGGGAGAATCGTGCGCTCGTTCCCTTTGGTGCACCCCGCACTGTTTATCCAAAAAGCGCGGTCTCAGATGTGGCCCCGCTGGTGCCGGGTGGTATTTTGCGGTGGTTGTAATTCCTACTACCGACGGCATGTGAAAAAAGACATTTTGAACCGACACAGAACCCGTGCACAAAACGCGCCGGATCGGATCGCTTTATCAGCGGCGATGAACGTGAAGGCGAAGAGCAAACCAACGCTGCACTCGATCAGCGAGAACCCGTGTTCTGACAAGCTGCACCCATGTGTTGCATTCAACACTGACGGGAAAGCGTTTGTTTGCACTTGTTTGGATAGTCGTAAAATGTCCAAACACTCCGGCACTCCGCTAGCAGATCAGCCGGCGAGACATTTCGGAAAACATTTGACAGATGGCGCCGTATGCATTAGTGTGTCGCTACGCAAAACTGATGAGACGCTCTACTAAAACTCCCAGCGCGGTGTCACGTAGCGGGACGCAAAAATTTAGCGTTTAGCGTATGCAAAGGCCACAAACGCTGTACTAAAACTCTATTAGCAGCAAAATAGCGTGCGTATGTGAAACCGCTTGCGTTTACAAAGCTGCACGCCGAGCGCGTCCGTTTCAAACCTAGTGACATCGTTTAAATACACTGGCAAGCACAGTGTAACGTAGTCAGATATCAACCGTATGCTCAGGCGACAAGCAAGAGCTTGTTTTATGTGGGGCGGAGATTGCGCATAAAGGCCCGTTCGCACTTGCGACGAAAGCGAGTGAGAGCGGCAAGAATTCCGTCGCTTTGTCGCGCGACGATCGTTTTTGTCGAATGGTCGGGACAAATTTTGGTTGCGCGACAGAATTCCCGTCGCTTTCGCTCGCTTTCGTCGCAAGCGGGAATGGAAAGTTCTGCCGCTGCCGTCTGCTACGCAGCTCGGAGGTAACCGCGCGATCTGCTCGGGCCGGATGAACGCGCACACTCCCGCACGGCAGCGCCCCAAGCGGCAGACGGCCGCGTACATCGCTCCCGGCGCCCGCCTGGAGCCCGGCCTCGGCACACTAGCCAGTATATTTAAGGCACTATAATGGAGGAAAGATTTTTTGCTTCCGATGAACCTAGTTCTTTGCCCCTGTGTTTTTAAATACGTGAAGTGGTTAGCACGTCGTCCTCACGCAGCTCTGTATCGTCGTAGCATCGCTGATTGTCCGAACGAAGCTTGCAGCTAAGCCAATGCAGCGACCGAAGCTGTGTGTGTGTGTGTGCATCGCCTCCTGTGTGTTGTGGACGCGTTCGTTTCGCGATGAAATGCGACATTGTACTTCTGCGGGTGGATAGTGCTTCCCATGGTCTGGATTATCTTTCTCGAACGACGTACCACTCAACCTCGCATGGGGTATGTGCAGTGTGCCTGGCTAAAAGCCTTCTCGCTTGCGCGCCAGAGTTGTGACTTGCTGCTCGTCCCCGCAAACCGGGTGTTAGGTGAGTGCCGAATTTACGACGGGCAGGAGGAGGCAACTCATCGTCTGTCAATCGCGGTTCAGACTTGCAACGCATGTTGTGACGTTGCGTTCGTTCGAAACGCATCTCTGGATTGTTTTGAAGTTGAATAAAATGTACGCGTCAAACCCGGGCATTCGGCTCAGGGCGTTCTCTGCGATTGCACCAAAGAAGTGCCACGGGACTTTCTTTATGGTACGTACTCACGTAAGATAAAATCCACGTCGTGTTATGGCCGTGTTGCATTCAATACAAACGGTTAAGCGTTTGTTTACACTTGTTTCGTTTGTCGTAAAATGTCAAAGCACTCCGGCACTCCGCTGGCAGATCAGCCGGCGAGCCGACGCTGAGCAGACGACTCATCTCTTTGCCGGAAGTGCGTGAAAAAGCCGCCCAATAGCAGGATGTCTAGCTCATGACGAACATCTGGGAATCTATGATGTAGACATGTGAAGATGGCGGCGTCCAAAAACACGAAGGAAAGGGTGAGAAAAAAGCGACAAACTTTGCAACAAAAGTGTGAGCTTTCCGCTGCGCGTAAAAGAGTAATACTTGGCACAGGTGACGTTGGCGACCCAATCTAGCGATTGCGCTAGTTCATTTAGTGTGCTCAAAATGCCTTTCAGGGCCCCTTTAACCCACGCAGAGCAGCTTGCGACACCAACCCCGACTAATAATTCCGGTAGGCTTGTTGGGAATCGCCGACCGTCGCCGACTACCTTCTGAACCCCTGGTTGAGTGAGAGTCAAGGCGATGGCTGCCTCTTCTGCTGCCGTCATATCTTGGGTCATTAGTGAGGCACACGCAAGGAGGTTGGTTCTGGAGGTAGCAACGATGATGGCGTACTGCGGCTTTCGATGTTGGAAGGCGTCTGTGTAGATAACTACATGATCACCACCGAGGGTGGTGTTGAGCGCTTGAGCCCGTGCTTGTCGGCGACCCTCGTGGTGTGAGGTGTTCGTATTTCTGAGCAAAGGGAGCATCTTTAGTTCCTGTCACCAAGAGTCCGGGAGAACATCAAGCGGAGTGACATTCGATGCTGTCCAGCCAATTTGGTAAAGGATGCGATGGCCAACTTCACTTCTGCTCAATCGGAGCTTCTGTTAGAAAGATGGCTCCCTATCAGCTCTTCCACCGTGTTGTGGAGCCCTATCCTTAGCAGCCTCTCCGTGGGTGTAGCAGCTTCTCCTTAGCAGCCTCTCATGGGAAGACCAATGTCCTGCTCAACCCCCTTTCTAATCATAATATCAAGCATCTTTATGTCCTCCTTGCCGAGAAAAAGAGAGGGGGTGATGTATGTGAGTCTCTAGAGGACAAAAGCTTGAATTAATCGAAAGGTATCGGCTTCCTTGAGACCTCGCTTCTTGGTGGCAACTCGCTTGACCACGTGTATGATTTGTCTGATGCTATGTTTGAGGCGCTGCAAGGATACGTCACTCTTGGTGTTGGCCTGGAAATGTAGGCCCAGGATCTTGATGCTGGGGCTTGGAGTGATGGCCTCGCCATCAAGTAGTATTTGAATGTATTCCTGGGTGTATCGTTTGGGGTGAGGGCGGATGCCAAGGAGCTGTGATTTTTTAGGTGGACACTGGAGGCCGCTGGCTTTTGCACATTGGCTTACTAAAAGTGAGATACCATGTATTGGTGTTTGCTTACGTTAATTTTTGTAACTCCTACTGCATGCGCAAGGCTCGCACAGGGCCGCTACACGTGCCGTGAGGGGAGCGCACAGCGCCGCGGGAGGTCGCGTGAAGCTGTCACGTGGCATTCAGCGAGGATGCAGAGGGTAAACTCGCAGATGTGCTTGGTCAGTGCACCACCTGCCTCCCACGTGTCCGTGTGGGCTCGTAGCTCAATCGGTAAGACAACGCGTTCTTGCTTTGTTACTTTATTAGTTCCAGGTTCGACTCCTGGGGGTGCCAGTAACTACTTTAATTTGTTCGCGGGAGTTTGCTGTTGACACCAACGGTCGCGAAAGAACCCTTGGGGGATAGAGGTAAAAAGCTTTGCTTTAAAATGTGCATGTACGCAGGGGCAATGCTCAAGGCGTGAATGACGTTTAGAATTGCTCAATATCCCTGCGCATGTATTCTTTTAGATGCGACTGCATCTCATTCACTCGCATTGTCCCTCCATACGACGTTGTTGTTGTCCGTCCACACCCCTCCTGCATTCCCCTCGCCGCGCGAGCTGCGCTCTCCGCCGCTCATCCTCTCTTCTCTCCGATAGCGAACACTCTCTCGCGAGGGGCATTGGATTGGGTTGGCTAGGCTTGGCTTGGCTTGGATTGAACTGGATTGGATTGGATTTGGATTGGATTGGATTAAAGTGGATTGTATTGGATTGTGTTGCGTCATAGCCGCGCCACGTTGCGTCATAGCCGCGGTCGTTCCAGCACCGGCGTTCCGATTTCGGGCACGTGCATAGACTTAATCTTCGCTGCAAATTGCATGGTGGTCCCGTTACTTCACCATCCACTACCCGTACGCTTCAGCGACCACAAGGCCGTCATCGTTAACGTTACGCCGCGTGTTAAATAAAGAATACATCATACGCGTTCCTCACACGTTTCACGCAATTAGAGAATCAACCCAACGGAAACACCAAGTGAACCCCCAAGATGCGTCGCATCTCCACAGGGTTCCCCTCGGGGGAAGGTGGGGTAATATTTTTCATTTCAGTTGAAGGGTACGCAAGGTCATCTGTCAAATTTGCACACTAAGTCACTTCGAGTGGCCATTCTGGAGCGTTGTGATGAAGATGACATAAGGGGACCCCTAGTTATCGATTGATTGTGGGGTTTAACGCGCCGACGCAACGCAGGCAATGAGGCGCGCCGTAGGGGAGGGCGGCGGTTTAATTTTGACCACCTGGGGATCCTTAACGTGTGCCGAAATCTCGAACACACGGGCATTTTTGCTTTTCGCCTCCATCAGAAAGGACCTCTAGTTATCGTACAGGGTGGGCGTAAATGCCATGGTGACGTTCCTTGTTGGTCACATCGAACAGGATTGTTGATTGACGCTCCTTGTTGGTCACATCGAACAGGGAAACGCGCATTATTTTGTTAAATCGAGAACTTCGTAAAAGCGAGTCTCATTTCACAAGCAGTTGACTCCATAAATTCATGTTTAAAGAGAGGCGCATACCAGCAGCTACCATGAAAACGTAATTGCGGTAGCCGCGGCACTCGCCTGCCGTTAATTTAGAAATGTGCCTGAAGTCCGCAGTGATAATAAGCCAGCCGGGGTAGTAGCACCCCAGCAGTAGTAGCACCCCAGCAGATGCGACCAAACACAACACTTTTTGTTGTACCACTTCTCCGCTGAGCAGAACGTTCTTTGCTCTCATAACTTTGAACCACGTAAACAGGGCTTCCTTCAACTTCTCGAGCGGGGTGGTCTTGATGTTAGTTTGCTTCAACGCACTGTCAGACTAAGTGGCATGGATGATGGTGCTTTTTCCTTTCAAGATTGTGGAGAGGTGCTGGCCGGGACGCCATTGTCTGTGGCCGCGGTACTGCTGAGTTTATCTTGTCGTCGTCGTCGTCATCATCATCATCATCGTCATCATGATCATCATCATTCTATCTACGCCCACTGCAGGTAATTTGCCTCTCCCATTAATCTCCAATTACCCCGGTCCTGTGCTAACTGCGACCAATTTATCACGGCTAACTTCTTGATCTCATCGGCCCATCTAACTTTCAGCCGCCCCCTGGAACGCTTGCTTTCTCTAGGAATCCACTCTGTTACCCTTAATGACCAACGGTTATCTTGCCTTCGCATTACATGCGCTGCCCATGGCCATTTCTTATTATTATTTTCTACTAATATGTCCTTAACACGCGTTTGTTCCCTGACCCACTCCGCTCTCTTCTTGACCCTTAATTTTACACCTATCATCTTCCGCTCCATTGCCCGCTGAGTCGTCCTTGGTTTATGTTGAACCCTCTTAGTGAGCCCCCACGTTTCTGCCCCGTAGGTGAGTACCGGTAAGATGCAGCTGTAATACACCTTCTTCTTCAGGGACAATGGTAGACTGTCATTCATTATCTGAGAATGCCTGCCGAATGCACTCCACCCCATTCTCATCCTTCTAATTATCTCTGCCTCATGGTTGGGGTCCGTGGTCACAAATTGGCCTAAGTAGATATATTCTCTTACAACTTCTACTGCCTCGCCGCCTTTCTGAAACCGCTGTGCTGTCCCGAGGTTATTGATCATTACTTTGGTTTTCTGCATATTAATTTTCAGGCCCACGGTTCTACTCTGTTCGTCTAGTGCGAAATCATGTTTTGCAATTCGTCCTCCGAGTTACTTAGCCAGGCAACGTCATCAGCAAATCTGAGGTTACTGAGGTATTCTCCATTAACCCTTACTCCCACCTGTTCCCAATCCAACGTTCTGAATACTTCTTGTAAACATGCTGTGAATAACATTGGAGAGATTGGGTCTCCTTGTCTGACGCCCTTCCTTATAGGTATTTTACTGCTCTCCTTATGGAGGATTATGGTAGCTGTGGGCCCATTGTAGATATTCTCTAGTATTTTTACATAATGCTCATCTACCCCCTGGTTCCGTAATGCCTCAATAACTGCTAGGGTTTCGACCGAGTCAAATGCTTTCTCATAATCTATGAAGGCTATATATAGGGGTTCAGAATACTCAGCGTACTTCTCTATCACCTGATTGATCGTGTAAATATGGTCCATTGTTGAATAACCTTTACGGAACCCTGCTTGTTCTTCAGGTTGACTGAAATCTAAGATTGCAGAAATTCTGTTAGCGATTACCTTGGCAAGTACCTTGTAGATGACTGGCAGTAAGCTTATCGGCCTGTAATTTTTCAAGTCCTTCATGTCACCTTTCTTATGGATTAGGATGATGTTCGCGTTCTTCCAAGATTCCGGTACAGTTGGGGTCATTATGCATTCCGTATACAGGTTTGCCAGTTTTTCAAGTACAATTTCTCCGCCATCCTTCAAGAGGTCTGCTGTTATCTGTTCCTCACCAGGTGCTTTGCCTCTTTTTATTTCGTTCAAAGCCTTCCTTTCTTCTTCTGTCGTTACTGATGGGATGTCTGTCTCCTCTGAACTACTTTCTTGTTCGTTTTCCTGGATGTCCCAGCTACTGTACAGATCCCTATAGAACTCCTCGGCTACTGTGTCTATTTTACCCCTATTTGTGATGACATTGGCTCGCTTGTCTTTAAGTGCATACATCCGATTTTTCCCCACGCCAAGACGCCTCTTCACTGCTTTCAGGCTACCTCCGTTCTTTACAGCGTATTCGATCCTCTCCATATTATACTTCCGTATGTCAGCTGTCTTACGCTTATTGATTAACTTCGAAAGATCCGCTAGTTCTATTCTGTCAGCTGGGGTGGAGATTGTCATGGTTTGTCGTTTCTTAATTAGATCTTTCGTTTCTTGGGAAAGTTTACCAGTATCCTGTCTAGCCATCGTGCCCCCGACTTCTACTGCACACTCCGTGATAATGCGTGTAAGGTTGTCGCTAGCTCCTGCGTCGTAAACTCTGCTTCGTCGCTAAGAGCTGAATATCGGTTCTGCAGCGCAATCCTGAATTCTTCTACTTTACGTCTTACTGGTAGCTCATTAATCGGCTTCTTTCATAGTAGCTTGTTACGGTCCCTCCTCAAATCTAGCCTAATATGAGATCTTACCATACGGTGGTCACTACACCTTACCCTTCCGAGCACTTCTACATCCTTCACGACGGCAGCGTTATCACATAATATGAAGCCTTTTTCATTTTATGCTCCCCACTCGGGCTCCTCCACGTCCACTTCCGGCTCTCCCGTTTACAGAAGAAGGTATTCATGATGGGTAGGTTATACCATTCTGCGAACTCTACTAGTAGGTCCCCCCTACTATTTCTAGAGCCCAGACCATAGTTCCCAACTGCCTTGTCTCGAGCCTGATTCTTGCTTACTTTAGCATTGAAGTCCCCCATAACTACGGTATACTGTGTTTACCGTATACTGTGTGTACAGTATACTGTTTATCTTGTAGAGCTCCGTAAAAACAAAACTAGATACCTTGTTCTTTTTTTCTGACGTGGCGCACCACTCTCCGTGGCATTCTGACGAAATACACTCGAAATTGGTCCTTTTTTAAATGTGTCTGCTTCTGGAAATACTTCGTTAAATCACGAATGACACTTAATCTATTTCGTTAGTTCGGGTTCATAAAAGCATTGAGCCATATAGCCACCTTGGGGGGGGAGGGGGGGGGGTTCCGAATTTCTTCGTTAGATCGGGAAATTCATAGGATCGGGTTTTGTTAGATCGAATTTTGAGTGCACGGGTAGCAGTTTCAGTTTGTATCAGTAGCAGTTTCAGCCACCAGCTAGCCCACCTTAGCGCTTTAGAAACATTGCGCAGAATTTTTCTGTTGGTTTACTAGGCCCTTATTCAATCGCAGATTTGGTTACAACGATCAGTTATAAAATGAGAGATGGACTTGAAGATTACTTTTTTCTGTGACATGATTTTATTCACTTTCAATTAGTTTCTTTTATTTAACGGGACACTGAAGGGATCCCTAAGCATTGCAACATGTCTTGCGGGAATTGTAGTCTGGAGTCCGTAGGCCAGGTTTCGACCCCTCTTGGTGCATTTACACGGCTTTATTTGCCAATTTCGTAAGGCGTTTCTTATGACGCTTACTCTAGACGGCTTGACTTGACTGCGCTACTGCGCGGTCGCCGACCCTCTAACAGAGTCAGTGGCCGGCCGCCGGTGGCAAAGTTACTAGGCGGCGGGTCGTCGCAATTCGTTCGCTCAGTTGAAACTAAGCCACGACACGATTGGTGCCTGGAAGAATGTGCCTTTAGTTTGCTAGTTTGCAAAGTGCACCAAGGTTAGTAAAGTCGCTAATGTTAAAGCAGCTCCACACAAGCATACCAGCGACGCTACGCTGTCTGGTACGCTATATAGTAGAAAATTCAAAGCCTATTAAAGGCGGGAGAAGCATCAGCGAAGTTAGCAGAGGCACTAAGGAATTAAAATTTGCCGAAAATTTCATTGTAAAGTGTAAACCAAGGTGCGGGAAGCATTTTTTGCGCTGAGCGAGCATACCAGCGAGCGGAAGCACTTTTTACACACTACGCACATTTTCGATCACTTTTGCTACCTTAGAAATGCAGTCGCTGAGATCAGATATTTGTGGGAATTTGGGGGATGTTTACTGCCCAAGGATTATTAAAAAAATAAGCAACTGGGAATACTGAAACTAAAAATAAATAACAGGCTATGCGATATATAATTTATATTTCCGTCTCGGACGGTGATTTGGCTATGGCCGAGTGGTCTGAAGCACTCGGTGCAGTGTGTCCCAATTAGCAAGCTGGAATCCCCGATGAGATCTTTTTGGCGAGCTTGAATCCCCGATAGGAAAATTTTCTTGGCTGGTTAGAGGTATACTGCTTTGAACTATACCTCTAACCAGCCAAGCAAATTTTCGTGTCCGCGTTAGCAGAAAACTCCCAGGCTACTACTGGATACACAAACCCACGTTCCAGGCTAATACTGGCTACACCATGGCTACACAAATTAACTGCTGGCACCTCCAGGGGTCGAACCTGGGCCCGTGTAGAGAAAAGGGGCGAGTGCTTGTCTTCTTGCCGACTAAGCTACGCCCAGGCGTGTAGAAGGAGGAGACCAAGAATTCAGTGCCTGGGGAGGGGGAGGGCGACACATGAAACAAGAGTGAGGGGGAAGCAGTGAGAGAGATGACGCCAAAGACGCGGTATCGCCCTCCTCCCACCCTTTCGAAAGACGCTAGATGTTCCAAACTGCCCAGTAAGGTGCTGGTACATGCGACATCAAAGCAAGCAAAAAAAGTACAGAACTCCCGCTCGCACTGTTCAGGCAGGGGGCACGCGAACACGGCGAGGGCGGGAAATTTGAATTCATTGGACAAACCTCCGTTAAATTAATCAAGAGAGGAGTGAGACAAGGACGCGAAGAGCCTAATGGGGGGTAGGAATGAGCGGATGGCACGTGTGTGAATTCAAGTGACGCCGCATGGGTAATTATTGTGGGTGTCGTTTACAGCTTCGCAGTCCAACCACCTTCACTACGTGGATTGGAGCCAATTTTCTTAAATCAATTTTTTTTCTACTTAGGCAATGTTTTATACACTAATTTCACCATTTTGCGCTTCAACCTTCGTTGCTCCACGAGCCAGTTTGTAGACTGCGTGAAAGCTGACACTGACTAGCTGGCGAGTTCTCATTGGTGGGGTTTTGACATAAGCACCAACTGCTTGCGGGCACAGTGCCGGATCAGCCGACTGTCGGCCTGCTGCGAGCATGCCTCTTACTACATGGGGACGAGCCAGGAAACTCCAAAGGTGGGGACGAAGCTCCTCCCAGTTGAGCGTCTCCGATGGCGCGGAGAGCGTTCAGCCACTGCGTACGCGTCGGCTAGTGAACGTTACGATTCTAAGCAGTCCTGGCAGGCTTATCTGACGCAATCTGCAGCCGACAACGTGGCAGAAGCGCGGTATGCCGATTCCACTGAACCAAAACGAGAAATGGTTTGAATTACAATCTTGGACATCATCCAATCCCATCGCATCTCGAATACGCGTCAATAATACGCGTCAAGTGTGGCATGGTATTCTTTCTTCTTTCAGGCTTTATAAATAAAATACTGCTTTATCGACCGGATGAACACTGAAAAGTGTGTTTATTTAGGACAGTCTATGTAATGCAAACAAGAACAGAAATTTCACAGATTCATTTCAGTGTCGCTTTAACGAGAGAGAGAGAATAAACATATTTAATTTCGAGCTTAATGGTGCAGGATGGTGAGGCACCGATGGGGGGGGGGGGGGGGGGGTCCTCTAGTCCTGAATGCCCTGGTCCTTGCTGGCTGCTCGTGCCCTCTCTATCAGCATGCGCTGGGTCGAGAGGTCCGAGCTGGACAGCCGGTCCACCCAGTGCTCGTACGTAGGATGGGGATTGTTGGCACTCCCAGACCAGATGGTGCAGGGCGCCTGGCTGGGGGCAAAAGTGGCAGGTACTATAATACTGGGTGGGTTAGATATGGTGGAGGAGGGTACAGTGCGGGTAGGAGCTGGTCTGTAGCCGGCAGAGTGTGGTCGCTTCGGCTCTGGAAAGGTGGGAGTTGGGTGGAGGGAAGCGTTGACGCTCGTGTCTGAAGTGAGCGAGAATGTCCGCGTAGCCATTCAGTGTGTGGGGGGCCTTCTCCGTGTCTTGGCACTCTTCCGAAATGGCCCGGCGGGTGTGTACTCGGGCAGCGGCGTGTGCCGCCTCATTTCTGTCGAGAGATTCGTGTCCAGGGGCCCAAACGATATGGATGTCGGGAAGTTCCGGGATCGCATTAAGGATCTTGAGGGCGAAGGGTGATATGCGGCCGAGCTGGTAGTTGCGGCATGCCACTTGCGCTTACGTAATGACTGAAACGTATTCGGTGTTTGTTGTGGCTGCTAGGGCGATGGCGATTTCCTCAGCGGTGTTTGTAAAGATGGTGGATATCGTGGCGGCTGTGACTTCGGTTCCCTGGTGGTCGATAACCGTGACTGCGTGGGCGGGTTCGCGGGTGTAGCGTGCGGCGTCCGTGTAGCATGTTGTAGGGTTACCTCCGTGCTTCTTCGTAACCGCATCGACCCGTGCTTTGCGGCGTGCTTTGCTGTAACGGGGGTGCATATTCCGTGGCACGGGAGCTACACGTATGTGTGGACGGATGTGGACGGCAACACGTTGGGGCTGGCCTTCTTTGGGCGGCACCAGATATCCGAGGCGTGTAAGCGTGTCTCGTCCGGTAAGTGTCAGCTTGGGACGGGTGATTTGGGAACAACGATGAGCTTCGTGCAATTCTTCCAAAGTATTGTGTACCCCTAGTTGGAGCAACTTGCGCGTGGATGTTGAGGGGGGCAGGCCTAGGGCGAGTTTGTAGGCTTGGCGGATAAAAGTATTGAGTTTTTCTTTTTCGATGGATTTGAGAGCCAAGTATGATGGGCCGTAATTTAGACGACTGATCAGTATTGCTTGCGTTATTCTGAGAGTGTCCTTTTCCAGAAGGCCCTAGCGGCGGGATGTAGGGATGTAGGATGTAGGGGAGCTGCTCGTTGGTGGTGTTGGGATCGAGCCCCGTTATTACCCCTCGAGACGTGCCGGGTAGTGGTTTCAGGTAGGGCAGTACTTCTTGTGTCGTGGCCCCTAGTTGTACAGAGGTAATCTCGTTCAATGCAAGGGCGCAGACTTCGTCGGGGGTGCTCGCAATGATTAGGTTTTGGGCAGCTTGGTTTTGGATAGTGACACGTCCGTAGAATGCAGCTTCGGGTACGTTGCTTGCCTTCTGGATGCCCTGGGAAACTTGGCGATCGCTCCACGAAGCTACGCGGAACCCGGCTTGCGGTCTGTAGATTATCTTGTAGTCGCAGTCCAGGAGCTGTGGTCGTGGGGTGCTACGCTCGAACAAGCAACGCTAGGCTTAGCGGGGGTTCCGGCGTGGTGGGCTTTATGTGGCTGTTCTCTACGTACCGGCGTCCCGGTGACGTAGCGGGTGGGCTTGACGTGAATCGCCTGACGTTACGAAGCCGTTCGTGGTGATTTCGTCAGCCATAGAGGACGTGGTCCACACCAAATAGGCGTTTAAGCGAGCCCAAGCGAAACGTGCGTTGTCTCTGTAGGCTGCTCGTCCCTTTAACGAACATTATAACATCGAAAAACCATCAGTATTTTAGTTTCATCGTCCGCTTACAACACGAGACGTCGTCACGTTTTATCGACAACCCTGCTGAACCAACTAAATGATTGCACAAACATTCCCGCTTCCCCTGCATGCACCTTTGTTGCTGGCAACGATCTTACCAACAGCAGTCAATATCGGCATTCGAAATGCACTGGATACGAGCTTTTCGCATGCTTTTTTTCTATTGTACTGCTTTTGTACTGCACGTATGTATTTTACATTTCCTTTTGTTGCTTGTTTGCTTTTTCTTGTTTGTATGCATAGTATCTACAGTGTTCCCGGGAACCCTGTAAATGCCTCGTGAGAGTACATACAAATAAATAAACAAAATACACGAATAAAGACCACCCAATGTTTCAACGTGGTGGTTACAATTTCTGGGCAACAGTGAGAATTGGATCTTGGCTACGCGCATATTGGGTCCACTTTTTAGCGCCCGCTTTAAGAGAGGCCAGCCCAAACATCTGTGTCTATATATGACAACAATTTGGCCTGCTTGCTCCATTAAATAAACGGTACGACGAGTAGAAAGTGCAGTTTGTTCGGTTAGCGCAACCAGCTCAGTGGTATTAGTTCCGGTGAATAATAATACCAGGCTTGAAAACAATCACAATCGCGTTACAGCGACAATTCCAAAGGAATTCGTGAGCGGGTGGAACAGCTTTGACCATCGAGACACGCCCGGCCGCATGCTTGCAACGGCGTACATGCTGCAGAAGATATTCGTGAATTACACGACTGGGCGAGTGATGTTCAATTACGCGATCTCTACTTCTTCTTTGAACTTGGTCCACCTTAAGGGGTTAGGACCTGACTAGGTTAAGCATATAATAATGCTGAGCAAAACACGTTTTTGGGCGAGATGATTACTGTCAGGAGATAAAAATGGAATACGTAATGTGAGACACGAGAGGCCACAGGACGGACGGAAACTCTGAACTGCCTAATTCCATTGACAGATCCGGCTGAAATACTCTGGCAAAGCCACAAAAAATATATAACGAATTCTACATAAAAAGTTATCAATAAAGTTGTACAAAACAGTACAAAAATAGTAGTTACTTTTTAAAACGAACGCGGAGAATTCCCTGACATAAGTTGTTTAGGAATGCGAAATACTTCCCCGTTAATTAATGGGCTGGCCATAGCGCGCGGGTCTTGTGTAGAATACTTGTTTTTGTTTGTTTCTTATTCTTACAATGGCGTAGAAAATGTACGGATATGCACGAGTATAGTCTTCTCTTGCCCGTTTCATGTAGTTTACTTTTGTCCTTCACATTACCTCCACGCCACCTGCACCAAAGCACCCTTTAACGTTCCCAAGACGGCAGACGACTGCCCTCATGGGTAAGAAGAGTACAAACTCTCCGAACATTGTTATTAACATGTTTCACGCTGAAGAGATGGCCCCGACGACGACATTTTGTTGAATTTAACTAGCGCATTATCCTGCAACGGCCGCTGATTATTACGTTCCTAGAGATGAAATCCGCAAGCAGAGGTAACTATGCCATTGCTTACTGCCAGACAAGTACACATATTCTTTTTTTTTTTTTTTTGGTCGTGCTCAGCGCGCGTCTTGCTTCGTGCGCAACGTGAACGAGCAGCCGACGCGAGAGCGGAATCCTCACACGTGGCCTCCGCGATCAGCTACCGGCGGTTGACTATACCGGCGGCACGCCGTTGCGCGCCGCCGGCAGCCGATCGCGGAGGCCGTGCCTCACACACGGCCGGACTGGAGGAGCGGCGAGCGCGAGCCCGCCGCTCCTCCAGCCCGGCCGTGGCCTCACAATGAGCAGTTCGTCTCTCCGCCACCAGGGGCCGACTGTGTTCGATGTCGGGGTAAATAGCTACTGGACAAGTAAACCACGGAGCGCCGTCACAAAGAAAGAAAGAAAGAAAGAAAGAAAGGAAAATCCCGGGCCATCCCCAGTAACGTGAAACCAGGGGAGGGGCGAAGCATGCAGTGCATAAGTAGGGTCCCTAGAAATTTCTAGGGGCCCTAGCATAAGTGTATTCCAAGATTGTAAGTCTCTCTTGCCACACGGCGCGCGCTGATTTGGCGGCGGAGAAGTGCCGGTGGGAGGAGCAATCGCGCGCTTGCTGAGGTGGTAGCGCCCTCTCTTGCGTTGAAGCGGATTTAAACAAAAATAAATGATATCTCAGACAGACTGGCCGTAAGTTGTCTTGGTGTCACACGCCGCAGCATGTGTTCTAGCGCGAGGCATTGGAAAACGACGAGAGTGTAAAGTTGGGCTTGTTGGTGATGCATTCTTGTTGGCAAAGCGCGAGGCAGGCCTCGCGCTTTGCCTAGAAGATTGGAAAACGAGTGTCCCGGTTTTGCAGTACCACGACGACATGAGACTACATGAGACGCTTACAGCCCGAACCTCCAAGGTGCTTCGCCCTAAAAAAAGAAAGGAATAAATAAATAAATAAATAAATAAATAAATAAATAAATAAATAAATAAATAAATAAATAAATAAATAAATAAATAAATAAATAAATTTCCTTAACCGTCAGCTGACGGGGTTGCATTTAGTAGTAATAACTCCCGGGTATCAGGTTCAACTTGTCCCGCTGGTTTAGCTCTACGCAAGCTTCCTGTGAGAGCAATTGCAATTTTCTTCCGCATTGTCAGTTTTGAAAAACTCTGGCACCAAAGGAATGGCACACCGTCTGAGAGCATAGAAGTTTGCTGCTCTGAAGTTGCCTGTAATCGGCATTTGGGATTGTTGCAGATAAGCTGAGCTGATCGGCTATACTCTAAACTTTGCCCCCCGAAATTAAACCGCTCCTTCTGACAGTTTAGACTACAGTTTTGACATATAAGAACAAAAGGCTGGAATCACCATACACCTGTCAGAAAAACTGCCTCACTAGCGTACATTTCCATTAAAATTCAAAATTATTCTCAAGTGTGGCTGGCAACAATGCATAAAACGAGCCGAGCGGCTGAGTAAATTTAACTCGTGAAAGGAAAAACGTAGACGCTTACGTTCGTGACATACAAAGAAATAAGATGAGAACGAAGAGTACGTATACACCGCTGATGACAGAGCTGATGATACAATGGCAGAGAAACGGGTGTGGGGTGTAGATGGAACTGTAGTTTTACGGGTTTTTTTTATCGTGTGGGCACGCTGTTAATTGGCGTGCGCGCACAGGAATTGCATGTCTTTAACTGACCTGCAGGAACTCGCAAGAACTGTCATGCCCGCGCGGGTAGGCAAAACAAACAAAATACACTCCTAGTTACGGCATCTGCCGCGAACAGACATATCCACCAAACGTAGCTTGAAATAATGACGCGCCAGCAATAACTGCCACATTTCGAGAAAATCCGGCGCCC
Organism: Haemaphysalis longicornis; assembly: GCF_048455015.1. Taxonomy (NCBI): domain Eukaryota; kingdom Metazoa; phylum Arthropoda; class Arachnida; order Ixodida; family Ixodidae; genus Haemaphysalis; species Haemaphysalis longicornis. Next base: position 159,118,375 of record NW_027526203.1, on the reverse strand, counting down.
AAATGAACGCCCAATGCTTCCAAAAATGGTCGGCAGTGCATAGAGAATAAAAGCACAGAAAACAAGAATAACAATTTGGCTCTATGATTCGATCCCGGCGTGCTACGTGATGCGACCCAGCACGCATCCCCTACACCACGGCTGATTCTTTACTCTACCTAACTAAAGGTGCGTATAGTTGTGGCCTTCGACTTGTACACGTGTCTTAAAGACGTGTGCTTAGACCTAGACGAGTACTTTCAAGCCGCCTAATTGCAGAAGTCTCAAAGAACACATACGCTAATTGCGTACATGTAGGGACAGCAAGGGCGATTGATCAAGCCTCTCAGTCATAGCAGCAGGAACAAAAGCTGCGCAAAGGGAAGAGGATTACGAGTATGGTTACGAGAGGGCGCAACCGCATCACTAGAGGCCTAGAGGGGAACATCAGCAAGTTATTATCATAAACGTAAAGTACGTACATGGTAAAAGCGTACATTTAGGCCTAATAATGGCGACTGGCCAAGTTTTACAGTCATAGTAATAGAAAGACGAAGGGAACGACGCTGTGGGAAAAGGATTAAGATGATGGTAATAAGGACGCATGCGCAGCACCGGACACATTTCTGCTGTCCGTGGTGTTTCTATTTCAGTAAAGTATGAAGCGTATACAGAGTGATCAAAATTAATTCGACAGGTTTTTTTTTTTTAAATAGATGCTTAGATTTACGTGGAGATCACCTCTACAGTGTGGTTACACGCCCAGGGGGAGACAGAATTAGGTGGTATTTATTCAAGTCGGTGGCATAATGAACTAAAATTGAATAATTAACTTTTTAGTGGCTGCAGTAAGCAGGCATGTTTGTATTGAAAAGTTAGACGCAATCGTGTTCATACGCAGTTTCATTTGGCAGAATTCTTCTAGCGCATCCGTACTCCGAGATATCGAATTGCGAAGTTTAATTGTTGATCGCATGATTACGTATGCTAGACCGTGAAGACCGGCGCAAAGCTCCTTCCCTTTGTTCTGTGTATCGAAAGCGGTGGCGAGTACCGCAAATTGCGATAACGCCAGCCAAGATTGAAAGGGTGCCAGTTATCACTTTTGCCTATGCCTCCGCCCCGTTTCCAAACTAAACACCCTACACAGCAGGCACGTCACATAAGGGAGGGACTTTGTTCCGGTCATCACTGACTTGCATGCGTAATCACGCGAGCGGAAATTAAACTTCGCAGTTCTATATCTCGGAGCACGGACGCGCTAGAAGAGTTCTGCCAAATGAAACAGCGGAGAGACATGATTGCATCCAACTTTTCAATCCGAACATGCCTACTAACTGCAGGCACTAAAAAGCTAACTATTCAATTTTAGTTAATTAAGCCACTGGAATCAATAATCACCCCCTCATTACGTGTCCCGCTGGGCGCATAACCTCACTGTAGAGGTAGTCTTCACGTACATTTAAGCGCCTAATTTTTAAAAAACCTGTCGACTTAACTTTGATCACCCTGTATATCTCAGCGGCAGCTGTGAAACATGGCTGCCCACAAAATTAAGCATCAGCAGATGCAAAGTAACACAAAAATGTCGCACGGCAATCAAAGGGACGGACGCTCGCTGCACCTACAACCATCATCAGCCCAGATCACCACAATCATTAGGAGGCGGAGATTACATGCCGGACATACATCCCTATCGTGAGAAAGACATCGTCGCAACAGGAGATAACATGATCCCGACAGGCCTACCATTGTACACAAGGGTTCGCATGGCTTGAAATAAAATGTAATGCCTTCGCATTCTCACACGTAAGCAGTCTCAAGGGTCTCTGTCCTTCTGCTACCGTCAGCACACTCTAGCAGCAGCTGCCTACGACTTGCCGGCCTAAGAGAGCATATCTCCTCGCTCTCTGTCAAAAGCCGAACGGGAAGCGTGGAAAACCGACAGCTATATGAAGGGCTTTTCGGATGCATGTGAACCAGCCACGGGAACGCTGCCCGTTGCCGCTCTTTTGTGCGCAGAACAGGCTCGCTGAGAGTAGCATAAACTTGAGATGTAGTTAACCATGACGTCAGCACGTCAGCCAAGCCCACCTATACAAAGGCCCGTACTCTGTAAGAGAGTAACCGGAGAACAGAGCGAACACTCGAGCAGAGAGGTTCCCGCGCGAGGCGTTAGAAGAGGCGTACGGGGACGGAACAAGGAAGGGAAACAAGATATGGGGACATAAGATTTGACCAAAGCCGGTACGGGATGCTCACAGAACTTGTGTTAATGCGTGAGGTGTCAAGCCAAGAGCAGAATAGAATGGAGACGTTTAGCCGACCGAAGTCAGCACGTACTGGGACCTGCTCTGGCGACACGGATATTTGCGCCGCGGGACGCCGTCGGAGGGGATTGTGAAGGAGGCCGTTGCATTGCTCGGCGCTCGCGGTATACTCACATGTGTGCGCATACTCACTCTTGCAAAGGATGGCGACCGCCGCAGCTGTGTTTGCGAGTGCATTTGCGTCAAGTGGACCGCTCGCCGGGATGAGCCGCTCTTCTGAGTGGCCGAAGCTCGGACGACGGGGAGGACCGCAACAAAGGAGGAATATTGTGACGGGAAAAATGAATTCACATCGGGACAAAAAGTTAAACCATGAAGCAAAGGCGGCTAAGAGGGGATCCTCATTCACGCTCGACATCCTTGCGGAGGGGGAGTATTTAGAACAGTAGCTCTGTGGCTTGCCACACACACTACGCTGCGTCATACGTTTAGCCGCAATGCCTCGTATGGACAAGAACGTAAGCATCAGCCCAATGTTGGCGACGCCGCCTGCTTGCCATCCGTACTGCCTAATCTGTTCAGATCTCTCGTCAATGGTGGCGCAGCCTTCATTTCGATCGCCAGGGTGTGAAAAACGGTTCCCTACGATGTGGCCGGTTTCGACTGTGCATCGACGAGCCTGGTTGGGCTGCTATGAAGCACCTAGGCGGTGAGTCTTGATTTTTTATGCGCAGTGTGGAAGCGCTTACATGGTGGAAGCCTTTTTTGGATATTTCTTAAAAGCTAGCATTGAATACTAGTCATTGTCCCGACAGCTGAGCAAAAAGGCGAGGAAGAACGCCTAGAAGTGCCCTCAAACTGTACCCACCGTGCCATCGGGCAATGCTTAGCTCCGATCGATTAGAGCATTTTCAAATTATTCCCCTACGTTTCGTGCAGGTTTTTCTTACAAAGTCCATGAGCAAGATTTTACAGTGAAGCTGTCAATAGAATGCTTCTATCAGACCGGAGGATATTTGTAAAGTGTATACACGGCTGAGCTTAGCAGAGCCGACGATTAGGCCGATTAGGCGACGAAGCGGTTTTTTTTTTTTTTTTTCGTACGAGTTGGCGATGGCGTGCAGCTAAAGCAGGGCGGCTGCACTGTATTCCACAAGTTTGCATGGTCACGGGCGGTGACAGCTATTGTGCGTGCGCCTTGTTCACGCCAATACTGTCGCTTCTTTCGCCGCATTCTACCGTGATAAGGTGCTGACCACGATCAACTTGGTGGTGACCCACCCGCCGGACGAAGCTCCCGCGATATTGTTTTGTTTTCTTCACTTTCTGTTGGTAACGTTTTTTTTTTTTTTATTTGGCTTAGCCGCTAATGCGCTCGTGTTGTTCCCTCAAGCGCCGTCATGAACGGGACTGGGATGGAACAGTGTGCTCGTACCGTGTACTTTGTGCGGAAACTCGGGTTCGCGTCCGTTTTTAGAAATGCCGTAGAACAGGATTAGTTCTAGTGTAGGGGCTGGAGGGCGATACTACTGCTTTCCGCGTCCAGTTCATTCCAGCCGAGCAGTATTTGATAATTGCAGCCACTGGAATCGGACGCTAACAACGATTCTGCCCCGGAACGAGCCCTAGACGCTTTCCACGCCGAAAACGAAACTGATGGCGCAGAAAAATCTGAAGCGAAATACACATAACAACTGCCAAGCCTCAAGTTAAACCAAGTTCGAAAATCACGAGTCTATGGGCCCTATTCTCGACTGCACAAATTGCCGGCAATTCGCCCATGTTTTTTTGCGTAAGCACGACGTAAGCAATCAGTGACGTGCTGCACCTATAGCTATGACGACATGCAGTGTAATTTGACGAGTCACTCATAAAGATTGCTACCAAGGTATCAAATATTGTGCAAGAAAGATATAAAAACACTTGGAATGTACTATAAAAATTAAGACGGTAGCTGAGGCTGACAAGAAAAACACATTTCTGGAGGTCAAATGTGGCGTCAACACCACAAGGCGATCGAGTAACGTTGATCCAAAAGCGAGTGAAAGGCGGATGTCGAGCTAAAGAACATCACACAATTTTTTTACCGTATCTATTTATTTCTTTCAATCGCTTTTAGTAACATAGCTGGGCTCTCTGCTTCAATGCAAGCTTTGTTGCGTTATCACCTTCCCTGCCGCCACCACCGCCACGCCATGGTCTGCTGCTATGTTACAAGTTTATGGCGTGATCACAGAAAAAGACGGCCGCGACCATCGCTTCTATGACACATAAGAGCAGCGAAGCGCTACGCCTGATAACCGCGGAGCGCACCGATGTTGCCGATTCACTCATTCGTCAAGCTCGACTTCAATCAGCGCTTTAATGAACCCAATAGTCACTTTTCTTTGTTATTTTTCTCTTGAGTTCGATCATGTGAACCAACAGCTTACTAACACGAGTGTGGACAAATGCCATGCATTGGGTTCTCTTTGTCATGGAGAGGCTTGTACTGCCCTCTCATGATGCGGTTACGCCAAACAAACAATTTTTATTTTATTGCCAAACATAAAATCAAAATACAGCACGTTATTTGTATGCTCCATGATCGCTGACTGGGAAGCAGTTGAAACTATACTTTGTTTCGGTAGGAAACATGCTTTAAATAGCGCGCATGCGAAACTGCGCCTGCTGCAAATTGCCGCACATTTCGCGGCGCCGTAAGCCGGCTCAATTTTTTTGCCCTATTTTGCTTGTATTTTGCGACAAAAACAGCCGCCATTTTTAAGCTGTTACGTAGCATTACGTCACTTTTACGCAGGCTGAAGTTGGCAATGCATGACGTAATCGTTCCCGCCAACTGTTTAAATTACGTCACGCCTTCTCAGCCAATCACAGAGGGGGTGTGTATATTGTTGTTGAATAGCAAATGCAGGCTTACGTTGTCATGTCCGCTGCATTTAGTCTGGTTTTTCATTGCCGACCAAGAATTATGCGCCTTTAGTAACGACAAATAAGGCAAAATTTAGAACTGGTGTCCGTAAACGACATGAAACGTCAAAATGACGACAGCACACACAACCACTTTGTCAACCGGAAGCACGTGACCAAAATTGAAAGCTAATCAGAAAAGACTTCCGGCAAATTGCCAGAATTACCGGCAATTTGCGCAGTCGAGAATAGGGTCCTACGTCACACAATCAGCCCCATGGTGGTTGAACGATTGCAGTGTCAGTGTCCCCTCTAGCGTATATGCGCTAGCGCAATCATAGACGAAATTATAAATAGCGAAATCATACGTAGGCGAAACCATAGTATGAAACTATGATTTCCGCAACCTCGTAGCTCGTAGCCATGTTAATGCATTGTAAAGAAAGTAAATCCAAAAAACCACTGCAGAATCCAATTGTCATGCCAAGCCAGAAGCGGGAGTCTCTCCATAACCCCCCACGACGACATGGATTCCCCGGTGCAGTTTCCTCTCTAGTATACTTAACTAAGAAACTCTATGATGGGAGCAGCCTTGGTCAGCAAGCTTTTTCTTTGTTTTAAGGCCCTGCTCTGGACAGGTCATTGTCGACGTCACGAAAACGCACAATTTAGCGGGAGAATTGAAATTTCGGCTCAAAATGTTTAATTTCTCAGTGACTAAAGCATCGCTTGCTGCCGGATAAGCGCTGAGGGCACTATAAAACACTAAGGGCCGTATTCGGAGTCCCTCCTCCACTCCATTTGCTCCCTCCACTCGACTCAGGGGAGGTTTCCACATTGCTTACGGATGGGGAAATCAATTTCAAGGATCCCCTCCACTTGAGGTTCGAGTGGCGCAAGGATTCAGAATACCAGGGTAAATCTTTCGAATAACACAAGCTTGTATTTTGTCTGCATGGCCCCCTTAACGTCTAAATTAAAAAGTAAATGAGCCCAAATGGACCCTTCTGGAATACCAGATTGAGTACTTGCGGGAAGTTTGTAATTTTACCTGATACAGTATTCTGCTGGCGGTTACGAATAATTTTCCAATGGAGGAAAGAAAGGCCCACGGAAACTGCATCGGTGGAGTTTGTCAAGCATTCCATCGTGATTTACAAAATCCAATGCTTTTAATACACCAAAAAACAGCGAATGGGCAAATTTATTCTCATCAATGGCATTACTAAGTACTTTCGAAAGGTCATCCAATCCCTTTTGTGTACCGGTACCGGCTACAAACCCATTATGGATAGACGAAAGTGTGTAGTGTTTTTGGATAAATAAAGCGATTAAATTCAGCTCGTTGATGTTGTAAATGTGTTTTTTAACCAATTGCACGATTTTGTACTAACAGACATACAAAAAGGCGAGCGGAGTTTTTAGAATTACAGGCCTTCCTAAGGGGAATTCAGTTCGATATTCGCTTGTTCGAATAGCACGCGCCACCGCTTGGGACTTTCCGTAACCCCACTCCTCCCGTAGGAGCCCATTTTATTTATTATACATATGTGAGTGATGGTTATCCATCACACCTACGTAGAGCACACTTCCCGTGTGTAGAAACAGGGAAATAACTTGTATTGACATAAAGGATTAGGTCGCGGCGGGCGCCACCCTATAAGAGTCACGCGACGACAAAGAGTCGTGCGACGACTTGAGCCCAGCGGCCCAACGCGTCCATCCACTGGTCCGGGGAATTAATAGGAGGGAATGGGTATCCTGAACAAGCTCACATTTGGTGTTGGACCATGGCCCTTTCACGGCAGCGACTTTGGTAAGCAGTTTGAGCAAGTCAGCGCGACGGCTCGGCTAACCTCGCTGGTCTTCATTAAAGTTTTTCTCTCTCTCTTAACTGGGGCGTAGTGAGGAGGGAATGGGGAGTTGGGGCTTATGGGAGCTGCCTAGGCCGGAAACCACCCTACGATTTTGTATATAACCGCAGGAACCCTGTCATGAAAGCGCGTCTGCTCTCCCTTGGTGGCCTGTTTCCATCCAGGCGGGTGTTCTGCGAGCTCGCGCTACGCTCCGCGACGAAGAGTCGCTGCTCACAACACACTAGGGAATATTGGCGGGCAAAACCGCAGGCCTGGTTGCTTTGGTACTCCATGTATACCCATGCCCGCCGCCAGAAACATGTGCGATAAAGACTTGGGACTTCGTCTCCTTCCTCCTTCCCCCTCTTCTCTACACGGTGCTAATTTGACTGGGAATTGGCGGCTGCGGCGCCGTTCACGCGGCAAAACGATCTACTGTCACAGCTGCAGAAATAGGTCATTTTGCTGCAGGAGCGGCGTCTCAGCAGTGAATTTGCAGGTTAATTCGCAGCATGCACAATGGGCTTCCCGTATTAATGTACAGTTCCTTGCCAGTGACACTTTTGTTGCCCATATCAAAATATATTCTTCTGGCTTTTTTACCACAAGTGTACATTTTAACGTATTTATTCTGTGACTAATTTTGGTGCAATTATCCGGAGTACGTGATGCTTGACAAGCTGCTCCTAAGCAGTATATATTGGCATAAAAGACAGCGGTGTTAAGATTTGTTCCTAACAGCCGCATGTCTGCAAAAATAGCAAGAACAAGATTCTCAGACGAAAAAGCTACTTTAAAATAAAACGTCCACCCACAAGTTGTTTGTTTCGTGCTTTTCACATTTATAATATCCGTGGCATGCCTTGTTATTTTTAGAATTAGTTCAATACTTCAAAGTTTTTGCTTCCAGATTTGTTGAGCAGATATGTTTATATTTGTTCTAAATTTTCATATTTCTTTGTGTTATTTCTTCTTATGTAGAAAAAAAAGAAAATTGCAAAGAGTGATATCAATTCTGCCACAATTCTCGGAACATGCAAATAAATTTTTAGGAAATATTTTGGTGGCCTGGGTCTTGACAGTTAATTAGTTATGTATTTTCGATTAACAGTTAGTATTTTCAGTTAATAGTTTCTGTTGATAGTTTTGTATTTATGAAATATATTCTTAATCCCTTGAAAAACCATGTGGAGGAGGTCGAGGAACAATCTTAGTCCCCCAGAGCAAAATTTCTGGCTACGCCTGTGCGCTATCTTGGCGCAATTTCTTTCAGGAAAGATCCAATAAAACACGAGTTCCCGTCGTTTTCCAACCCCATGCCTCCAGTAGGAGCCCATGTATCGACAGCAGGCGGTTGTTGCAAACTGTGCCCAACTCCACGCAGAACTAACTGTTCATGACAAGTAAGAAATCACACGTGTTATACCTATTAGAGTCATTAGTGTGGCGCATTCGGGTATCACAGTGTATTACAGACAGATGAAAAAAAAAATGCGTCCAAGCTGCAACGTGCGGCCGGTGCTTACACGTGGGTTACTCCTGACATGGTTCATTAAAGTCTTTTTTTTTTCATTAGACGTTGAGTATTTGTTGTAAGAGTTTTAGCATAGAGGGTAGCGTCCACTAACGCTAAGGCGGCGGGTACCGGGACTCGACCGGGAACTTGCGGATTCGTTCCGGTAAGGTGGATTATATCCGCCGGCCGGCCCTCGCTATGCCCGCGCATTCATTCCGCTGAGGGGCGACCTCCTCGCCCTCCCCCCGCGCGCATGCGCAGTCGGGTCCCGATAACCCGCCGCCTATATCGTGAGCCTTCGCTAGCCGCTATGATAAAACTTTCTATTTTTTCTCGTTCCCGTTCCTGCTTGCGGTGTCGCCTACGCTAAGCTGCCTGTTCCTCGGAAGTACGCATGACGCGTGGCCTTCCCATTCCCAAGAAACGTCCGGCCGGCGCTAAATACGTTGAAGCTCCTGCCCCAGCTAAAGCTCGATCTGTGCTTCACCTACGTCTCCACGTAGTAGCACGCTGCGTGGGAGATCTGCTGCACAAAAGATAAAGCCACCCACAAATTTATTTGAACTTCTTTCTGAGATGTTTTTTTTCGCGCATGCACATCGGGCTGCGCCGGATAATTTTTGTCCGTACACTGGACCGCCGCATTTTCCTTTTACCCAGTCATATAATGCTTCGCTTTACAAATGCAGTTTAACATATACATGTCATTTAGAACTGAATTATACTACTATGCGGGCATAAATTTCACGCTCACGCTTTGCAAGAAGAAAAAACAAAAATGGCCTCGTGTCTGATCCTTTCGTCGCAAATGTCGCCGAAAGACGATAGTCGACTGGCGCCCCTGCCAAGTAAAGGCCTCCCTTATCTTTCACGCTCACCTCTCATACTGTTCCTTTCCCGTCTCGCTCCTCCCAATATAATACGGTAGAGGTTTGCTCAAGTCAATATAAATTTACCGCGGTTATCCACAGCTCCAAGTCCGGTGCCCTCGATGCCAGCGCCGCCGTACGGTGGAAACGCGCGTGAATTGAGGCGGCCTACTGCAACATTTATAGAACCACGATGCCCTACTGCACGAGCTTTCCAAGCGGAACGGGGATCCCATCTATAGAGGAACCCTTAGTTGCTACCAAAAAGAATCAGGCGTAAAAATCAACTTTATGGGTCGCTTATGCAGAGGTTCGGCAATTCGCCACGTGTGTTTTGTCGAGGATTTTCGGCACTCGGTACGGAAATGACTGCAAAAGGTAAAAGTCTGTGCGGCGGTCAGAAATGGTGGGTTTGTCCAATTGTCAGGTGCACACTGAAGCATGATGCAGTGTTGGAATTGACAATTTACCAAGAAATCTTCTCCAGAAATCAGCAGAAAAATTTAGTTGGTATAACAGGCGGTAATAAAGGGGTAATAATAAAGCGTGCATTTAAACTTTTGACCGCAAATCTAAACCTGTGCTGCGTTCAGCAACACTTTTTAGCAGATGCAGTTCCCTACTGCAGTTCTAAAACAAATGACGTGACGTGTGTTCCCGCACGTCGGAATCGCTAAATGGCTCAAAACTGGCTGCAGCGTTAATTCCTCGAGCAATCGATACATGATTATTATGCACAAAAAATCTACACCTATACCTAGTTTTGTTTCGTTAATATTTTAGTCAGAAAATTAAAATTGGAAATTGTCTGAACTCAGCATCTACTACAGCACCAGTTTGCAGATACCGATTGCTACTTCGTCAAATCAACCGCACTGTGCCAGCATGATACAGCATTACTTCGGTCACCGAGGTCAAAAACTGTGCGAATTCCGGGGTAGTGTATAATGAACCGCTTGAATGCGTTTTAAACACTGAAGCCACAGAGCATAATTTATTCCTTAGTTTGTCGTGTACTACCGAACTGTCTGTATTCCCACGTGATTTCTAGGTGCTTGTGACAGGCTGCGCTGTTGACTTTTTCCTCTGTATATTCAGAAGTTTGAAATCTCTTCCCCTATTACCCGCTAGTAGGGAGCTATGTAAGAAAAAAGTGCAACGTTAATTTCGTTGTTATATCTCAAATCTCGTGCATGCGCACAGAAACGCCACCGATAGTTAACGAGGTCTTTACATAGAGAGTAGCTGTCGTGTTGAGCTGAATAATTTTAGCAATTAATTTTGCTTCACTATAACCAGCATGCGTTGGTCTTACTTATGTTAAAATATATATATATATATATATATATATATATATATATATATATATATATATAACATTCAAAATTATAAAACCTAAACTAATATTTTAAGCAGTATTGTCGTCCGTAGCGCTAGCGGTCCGGAGTGCTTGTTAAAAGCGGACGACTGACGTCTGGATGCATTTCTTCTTCACCTTTGCCAACTGAATACGGACGAAAATACTTAGCGTTGTCCAACGACGAGAGGCCTAAATAATCTTCTTTTACTTCAATTTGATTACCCACGAGGTGATTACCGAGGCGTTCGATTACCAAAAGCTCAGCTCTCTAGGGTTCGTCATGGGTGCGAGGCTACTGTTTTGATGATCTAGAAGATAAGTTAAAAAATAAAATAAATCGCTTTTCTTTTTCGCATCACCAAAAACGTTCCAACAACAGTAACTTCGGCTAAACCACGTCCATGACGGCCTAAGGAGGAGCCCCAAAAGAGTGTCAGTGTGTCGCTTTCGCTTGCAGGGCAGACATGTTCGCGGCGGCAGCCAGCGCAGCAGTGTGCTGCTGGCCTCTGCTGCCGCCAGGAGCGGCGACCACTGCGCCCACCGCGGCCTGCCTCAACTCGGTTTGGACGAGGCACGGCTTCCCCGCGACCACGGCTGCTGCCACCGCTGCGGCGCTGCAGGGCAGACGCGGGCAGTGCGGGTTCCCCCCGGATGGCCTGCATGCTGTCGCCGGCCGCAGCCCGTGGTCGATCGGTCCCACATCCGGTAGGGACCTTCACTGCACGCTTCCTCGCATACGCGACGTGGTACCGCAAGGAACACGAGAGCATGCGGACGAGGGTTAGAGACGCCGGTGGGCGGCCACGGGAGCCCCCGCTATCTGGCCACCATCGTACCCCCGCTCTAAACATAGTTCTACGGGACGTCACCACGGCCATTTCTGGTTAACCGCTTCCACTATTCAAGAGCACCAGACAAGGGCGCAGACTTTTGCAGTGTATGCGGTTCACTCACATGGCAATTTTAAGCTTATAGGAACCATGTATGGATCCATAGCAAGAAGCAACGTTCTAGCTCGGATACGACTACACAGGGCCTCAGCCGGAGCGGTCGGTACAACGCGGATAGCGCACACAATGTAGACGTTCATAGCGCTTCTGGCCTATTGCTGAGTTGTGACTTGCTGCAGCGTATAACTCCCGCTCATGACACTGCCACTATAGGCTCCCATTTCAGGGTCACGCTTTGTAGGCTAAATTTATAGAGGCAGGCACGGGTAGGTAGACACTTTTCTCATGACACCTATAGGCTCCCATTTCAGGGTCACGCTTTGTAGGCTAAATTTATAGAGGCAGGCACGTGTAGGTAGACACTTTGTAGGCAGGCACGTGTTGCTTTTGCCTAGCCAGAAGTACACTGGGGTCAGCGGGTATGGCTCAGCCGCGTCTGCCGAGAGATACGTGAAGGGACGGCTGTCAATTACTGCCTCGACTTCGCAAAGCGTCGTGTGCAGCTCTCCAGAAGTCAGGCAACTGCGGCTGAGGATTCGCAGTAGTGTCTCTTTGGTGAGCCAGATTAAAATTTCCCACCAAACACCCCACCACGGAGCTCTTTCGACATTAAATTTTCAGGCAATGTTGCGCCCGCTGAAAAAAATGAAGGACGGGCTCTTCCGGAGCCGAACGGAGAGAGCGTGCGCAGTGATGGAAGGCTAAGGCGTTACCCGAGTGCCTTGTCGATGAAATGCCGCGTCTAGCGTTAAACCGCCTGAAGGCAGACAAGAAGCTCGATGACGTCATCTGAGATGTAAGCTCAAGGTGGACGGCTCGTGTCACCCCAAAGGAGAAAACGGTGACGTAAACCTTTTTTTTTTTTTTGCGTGGGATTCTTGGTGCGGCAGAACAGCGGTCTACACAGAAGTTTACACCGACAATGCCAAAAGTACGGGATTCAGTGATACGATCTCAGGGTAGAGGCGCAACGGGAGGTGTTTCTGGTGTGAGTCTGTGTCCCAAGTTAATTTCGGTGCGCGCAGCATGTGTACCCAGACGGTCACGTTCGGGTCCCGTCTGCAACCACGCTTCTGCGGCCTGCTTTTATGATGCCGCCGTATGACGCCATTTTAACGCGCGTATAATAAGCGACACCACTGGTGCTTTGTGACCCTGCTATTCCTCTACCCTGGAGATAGGTCATTGTTATTTATTTCCTTTCGGTTCTATAACTACTCCCTTAGCTTTCTTTGTTCTCTCTCGACGCAGTTTCGGTTTCCTTTCCTCGTTTCACCAGCGTCTGACATTTCTGTTCTTTTTCCACTGCAGTTCTTAGCTTGGCTGGCTATCTTTACGTTGATGAAAACCAGTTATTTTTTTGTTATCCCGCAAAGTACATGTCAATTTTTCCCAACCTTTTAGCGGTGTCCTTTACTTACCGAAGCTCTACACGAAGTCCCGCAATCTGGTTTCAATCCTATCGACATCGTCAAGCGACATAGAACCATATTTATTCTGAACAATCGGTGATGTCCGGTAACTGTTTTGAGTGTATTGGCGCTTGCTGTCAGCGGGGAAAAAACTGGCTGCTCGCAATAATGTTTTTGACTTGGAATAGAACATCAGGTGAAATATTGCCGCATTACGTCGGCTCACAAAAACTTGGCCGCGTGTCTTCGGTGCAAATGTCGGCGACAGATGACAGTCTTCAGCCGTCGCTGCAACGTGAAGGTCTCTTCTCTACCACGCTCCCTTCTAACCTCTTCCCCCTCCCATTTCACTCCTTCCACGGTAAACGCCGAGGAGTGGGGCAGGTTCATAAAGTCAATTCAATTTTTCGCGCGTCATCTAATGGGACCTGCCGTTACTGCATAACTTGGAACACCATCACGAGGTCAGAAATCGTCGCATGCTCTTTTGCTAACTAGACGTGAAAGACACTGGCGAATGGAAAGATAAAGACTTTATATGCCACCAGGCTAAGATCTATTATTATTTTTCCGCCAGAAGGTCTATGACCAGCTGGTGAACGATGTGCCTCCGACGCGACAATGCTGCTCGGAATGTCTTTCAAGCTAAAGAAGAATTTGCTCACGTGGGCGTTCCAACGGGGCAAGTTGCTTTCAAACGGCAGGGGCGCGCAGCTAGTGGGCGAGGTGGAATTTGGGGCGCAGCTGCCGCGGGTACATTCTCGGCCGCGGCGGTGGCGGTGGCTTTCGGGCGTCTTTGCACCCATTTGCACTGGTGTTGATTCTCCGCAATCATAACAGCGGTACGGCCACTGACGTCCGACTGCGCAATTTGTGAAAGAGACATCAGTGATGGCGAGGGGAATAATCATTGTGATAACCGTGGCAAAAGAGGAATCTGCGGTGGCGAGGATAAGCCCCGGACTGCGGCGCCAAATAAATCTGCTTCACCGGAATGAGAACTAAGGGGGGGGGGGGGGGGGGGGGGGTGAGACATGTACTGCTTTGCAGTAATAACCCTTCGGAGCAACTTGCCTGTTTTAGACGGTGAGGACGAATACACTGTTTAAACCCAAAATGACAACCTAGCAACAGCAATCACAGAGTCAGCAGACGGCAGGACGGGAGAAGCAGCATGTAGGAAGCAAACTGGAAAACTAACTCTTCAAACAAAGTAGCTTATTGCGAAGCGTCCAAAAATAAAATTGCCGAGTATGTACGGTGGATCAAATAGAACTAACAGAACTGTCAAAATTTAGTAGCAAAAGTAAACCAAACGACATTCACAAATTCAACATCAAATTCGACATCACAAATTCGACATCACAAATTCACTTCAATTTTTCGCGGGTTCCGTAGCTCTGCCTTCCACCCACCACCCAAGGGCACGCCACAAGGCTCAGTAATATCACCACTCCTCTTCAACGTGGCACTTCTCGGGTTATCCCAAGCTCTTGACTCTTTTTCTCACATTCACTACGAGCTCTACGCCGACGACCTCCCCATCTGGACTACCGGTGGATCAGTAGGCAACCAGGGAGACTCACTCCAACAAGCTATCGATGCCACTCTCACCTATCTGACAACCTGCGGACTTACTTGCACCCCGGAAATATCGCCTCTACTCGTTCTCCGCGCCCGCTCTCGTGGCAGACAACCGTCTCCACCGCCTGAGCCCTCACTCACCATACAGGATAAACCCGTTCCCAAGGTGACCGTTCTTCGGGGACTGTGACTTCAAATTCAACAAGACGAGGCTGGCCACGCAACTCTCACCCAACTGCAAACCACGGTCATGCAACTAGTCAGCCTCATTAGACGAATCACCCACCGCCGTCAAGGCCTTAAGGAACGCGACACTGTACGGTCTTGTGCGGGCTCTCCTAATAAGTCGCAAAACATACGGCACGCCGTATCTTACACTAAAACCTGCGGAAACCAATAAAATAAACACCCTCATACTGAGAAGTTACAAAATGGCACTTGGGCTACCTATCACCACGTCAACAATCCGTTTTCAACAACTCGGGGTTCACAACACCCTTGAGGAGCTCATCGAGGCGCACCTCACCAGCCAAAAAGAACGCCTCCTCCTGAAAACCACGTGCCGCGCAATATTAAGTCGCCTAGGCTATCCCCCCCCCCCCCCCCCCGGAACATACTCTTGAACGCATTCCACCAGCTATCCGCCGTCACATCACTGTCTCCCCTATACCCCACCATATGCACCCAAAGTATAAACAGAGGCCTTGACGGACTCTGGTATAACCAAGGCCGCCGCAAGGCGCGGGCTGCTCACCTCTACGACAAGTACGGATCTCGGGATGACACTCGATACGTGGATGCCTCTCCACACTCCTCTCATTCAGCCCACACGTCGGCCTTCGTCGACTCCATGGGACGGCTTGTTAACTCAGCTACCACCCCTACCAACAACATAACAACAGCAGAAGAAATTGCAATTGTCTTGGCCGCCCACACCGATCTAGAGTACGTGACAATCCTGATAGACTCCCAGACCGCTTGCCGCCACTACCTAGCTGAACGAATCTCGGCCATTGCCCTCCGAATTCTCGCTCAACGATCAACGCCAATTCCCGATATCCGCATCGTGTGGACACCGGGTCACACGGCTCTCCCTGGGAATGAGGCGGCCCACGCCTCTCCCCGTGCCCTCATACCCCGGCCACCCTCGGAAGCTCACGACCCAAGTGCTTCTCCGCCCATACCCATTCGCTAAGCTGACATCCTAGCCCACTTACGCCGACAACGCCAGCACTTCTGTCCACCCCATCCGAACCTTCCGAAGACCGATGAGTGTATCTTACGGCTGCTGCAAACCAACACTTTCCCCCATGGCACACGCCTTCGTGCTATTTATCCTGCGCAGTACTCTCCAAAATGCAAACATTGCCCATCTCCATGCACCCTATACCACATGGTGTGCGAGTGCCACCTAACCCCAACCCTACTCCCCATTCCCCACCCAACCCCTGAGCAGTGGGAGGGCCAGCTGGCCCTCCGGGAGCAACCGGGAGCAACGATGGTACTTACCTGTGTATTCTGAAAATAAATAAAAACGATTTTCGCCTATGGGAAAATGGCGGGTGATTTGGACGTGCGAGTCAGCGGAAGTTCATGTTGGAACGACGGAACCACCTGCAGAGTGAAACGCATGTTTGGGATTCCCGTACGGAGCCAAATGGTGCAGCAGGCGATCAGAAAATGCACCTAGAAATGTGCTAACAGACGATCAGGAAACCCGGTTTTAGGCTCGCGCGTCCAAATCGACGCCATTTTCCCATAGGCGAATATGGTTTTTATTTAGTTTCAGGATAAACAAGTAAGTACCGTCGTTGTTCCCAGTGTCAAACAAAATAGACCACAAATTGCGACCTTCGTGTGAAGTCTGAGCGCGAACACAGCGGCGGTTCGCTCAGGAAAATTGTTTAAAGTGTTGCAATTACCGTCGCAACACACTGTATTTTTATACTGTAAATGTTTTTTTACGCACGTGATTAGACTCCGTGCTATTTCCTGTGCTTTTCCCTATTGCGTATTTCTAACCACCGCAACTGATTCGTGCGTCGCGTCCACATACTTGGCTATCTTTGGTTGTTTCCTTTATCTACTACCCTGGTTGCGTTCGGCATACTTTGTAATTCTTGTGCATAGATTTCGTGTGTGACTACGCTGTTTGCTTATATTTTTTTTCTTGTTATCGTCTTCCGACCTAAAAAAACTGACTTTAAACTGACTTTAAACTTGGATTGCTAACCTCGTAGTCATTACTCGTGCTGTGTTTTGTTACTCGTAAATTTGTGCTGCATGATCCGCAAAGCTTCACTTTTATAACCCCCGCACTAAATATTAAACGAGCATTCATTAAAGGCCTATGTATTGTTCCTTTCGACGTGGTTTCTAATGCAAGACATTTAATTACGTTCCTGCATGTGAGTAAGTTTCTATTCTCATATCTGAAGCGCAGTAACCTTACTGCGCATTCGTAAGACCGAAGGGGACGTTTCATATGGTTTGCACCTATAATTGACGAGCACCAAAATCGCAGTTAGACATGTCTGGAATTTATCCAGTACTCCTTGAAAAAAAAAATCTAGGAGCGTTTCTCTGGTTTCTTTTTCTCTGGAGATAAATTGCTGCCGGCGGTGTTCATATTCCTATAATATACGTAGTTCGATGTAAGTTTTAAATTTCTGACTTTATTTCGCCTCAGGAATCCGTCACCATATTTTAATGTAAGAAAGAAATGTAACGTTAATGTAACGAAACGTTCCAATGTCCGAAGTGGAACTGGAGCGCATTCCTTTCAAGGAACTTGTAAGGGGAACTCGTTACAAATTTGGGAAGGAACGAGGAACGACCTTGCGTTCCTGTTTTAGAGGAACGTGTACAACATTGCTCCTCATGCATCCACGCCATCACCCCTAACGAGCGCTATTGAAACGGACGCGATCATGCAGGAAGAATTCCTTGCGTCTGCATACCACGAGCATTCCCATTCGTTCCTTGGAAATACGAGGGTCATGTTGCTGTTTTCAAATGCCGCCGACGTCCTGGCCCGGTGGCGCAATGGTAGCGCGTCTGACTCCAGATCAGAAGGTTGCGTGTTCGAATCACGTCCGGGTCACTGCGTTTTTTTTTGTTTTTTTTTTTAAGATACTCATGATTCACCTGGGTTTTTCCGGCCCGCGTTTTATCCAGAAGATGACAATTTTGTTGAGCGAAATCTTGAACAAAATATTTGGTTGGTGGTGCAGTGCATACCCTTTCGGTACCCCATTACTAACTGCGGCACGTTTTATTGCCAAAAAAATTGTGTAATTGTGCAAATGTTCAGACCTTTCAGGAGGATGTTCCATCTGAAAAAGAGTTGATACACGCTGTCGTGCGCTTCCCCTCTCAAATGCACGGCTAATAGGGGAAGCGTAGCGTCCCTTAAGAATGGCTCTAGCTCACGCATAAAACTACAATACGAGAAAATTGTACGTTTGACAGCTTGGATTACTGTCTAAGCGTGCCGGGCTTCACATATTTGTTAATCGCTAATTCACACCCAGGAGAGTTAAAAAAAAGTTCGAGGATCGTACTGCGGTCCGCGATCACACGTTCATACTCGTCTAACGGAGAACTATGTATTGCGAAAAAATAACTTAACTCACAAAGGACGCACTTCGAGGGGAATTAACATTTGGCGCCAGTGTTCCCATTTGGGAACACAACACGCCGTTAATTTCGGAAGCTATAGGTACTAAAGTATGCAAGAAACGTGCTAATATTTGCTAACAACATCTTTAAAAAATCTCAAAGTTTTATTCAGAAGGGAAGAAAATTCCTTTTTAGTTTCGTACTTTATGTTATGCGGCGACAACTTTACGGGGGAGTTTTCACGTAAACGCTGCGGTGCGCCGTACGGATAAGCTCTGCGGGAAAACGTAAGCTTTGTAACTGCTTGGTAAGAATCTTTTATTATATTTTCTTTTTGAATGTGTTTAGTATTACGACGCGCGAAATAGAGTAGCTGTTTGCGTGTATAACGTAAATACGGCGAAAAATGTCTGCATGTTCATAATTGGGAACGTTGGCGTGAAGGGGGGTGCGGGAGCAGCCGTACTGCGCGTAAGTGTTGTCAGCTTCAACGCCTCTTTGTCATCCAAATGCATCGGAAAAAGTTTCTCACGCCGGAGGAAGCGGTGGAAATGGTTCTCGCCGACGATTCCGCACAAGCTGCTGATGTTGTTCTGCTACCCCCACCGAATGCGGACGATATTCTCACGGATGGAGAGGAGGGCCACAGTGATATCGCCGTTGTAATCGCTCTAACGTATGATGTGGAGAGCGATTGACACGGCTGATGACGACAAATGTGGAGGAGCTCTCCAAGAAGCAGCACCCCCGAGACCGAAAAAAGCATCTCAAAACTCCCCTGAGTGGAAGCGAAGTACTCAGTATTCGGGCCCGATAGTAGAAACTGAGGTTCAGCCACTGCGAGTGACCCATGCCGAGCTTGTAGATGAGGAGCCCTTTGACCTCTTTGCCCGCCTACTGAACACGGAAATCGTACTTCTCATAGCTGAAGAATCCAATTTTTATGCCCAGCAACAGAACAACCACAGCGTCAGCATAACTAAAAAAGACATACTTGAGTTTGTCGCCATTCTCTTCTTGAGTGGTTACCACAAGCTCCCATACTCTGGCCGGTATTGGTCGAAAGATAAGGACCTTAGTGTTCCTTTGGTGGCAAACACAATGAGCCGCGCAAAATTCCGGCTAATAAAGAGGTACATCCATGTATGTGACAGTGAAAACCTTGAGAAGGGTGACAAGATGGCAAAGATAAGACCTCTACTCAGGCTTGTAAATAGCTCCCTTTATTAGTTCGGCATTTTCTCTAAGAATATCGCGTGAACGAGCAGATGCTGCCGTATTCTGGTCGATACAGCTGCAAGGTGTTTATAAAGGGGAAACCAATACGATTTGGTTACAAGGAATGGATCCTTTGCTCTTCATCGGGTTATCCCTTCAACATTGATATCTACTACGGGAAAACGACGGGAAAAGCATGAATGTACCACTTGGAACACGCGTTGTTTTGAACGCTCTCAAGTGCGTTGATGTGCCTATAAAGCATGTTATTTTCATGGACAATTTTTTCACGTCGCATGCTTTGCTACAAGAGCTGAAAGAACGTGGATTCCGAGCAACAGGAACCATGAGGGAGACCCGGCTCAAGAAATGCCCACTTCCGGCTTCGAAGGAACTAGCTCATAAACCAGAGGGACTTTTGATTTTATGTGCGACGGCGACGTCCTCGCTTAAAGTGGAATAACAATAAGTGTGTGAGCGTTGCCACAAATTATGATGGCATTCACCCCACCGCCACAGCCACCTGCTACAGCCAAAAGGAACGAAAGCGAGTTCCAGTGCCCCAGCCGAGAGTCATACAAAAATATAACAAGCACGTGGGTGGCGTCGACCTACTTAATAGGTTTATCAGCGACTATCGTCCTTGCCTGCATGATGAAAAGTGGTGTTGGCCGTTACTCAGCAATTTGCTTGCAACATTGCGCGTTGCAGCCAGGAGGCTGTACACAGAACTAGGGAGTGAACCGCCACTTGACCAGCTTCAGTTCCCAAGGCTCATCGTGCAAGGTTTGCTGACCAAAAAGGTGGACACCAGACAACAGCCTGGCCCTTCAGGTGCTCTTGTTTTCCACAGCAAGGAAGGCCACGGCCATCATTTGGTACCGTTGAGAAAGCAGAGCCGGTGCCGCAAGTGCACCAAAAATACACGAATGAAGTGCCAATTGTGCAGCGTCGCCCTACAAATTCACGGTTCGGCTGCCTGCCATGAGGGAAAATAAAGCGCGCATGGAGTACCACGCATTGCTGCTGGCCCGTGGGGAAGAAAGAAACAACCCCAGCATGGGTACGCTTAGGGCCATTGTTCCCATTTGCGGACACTCTGCATTCTGTAAACTACTCATGCCAGTGAAATAAAATTTGTTTTCCATGGACAACTCTACCCTCTAGCCAAGCTGAAATAGTTTGTTTTATTTTTTTCTGCACCACATTTAGTAGCCACTTTTAATAGAATGACGTTTGTGCGCTTCTAAGAACGCATAACAGTAACCCTTTTAACTCATTCAGAGCCATGTGCAATGAACAAAAATAGTTTTAAATGGAATTAGTCGACGGTATGAAGCAACACGGGATGAATAAAATGTTAGAGCGACATCACGGGATGTTTTCTCCTAATAAGAAGTCCATAAGATGCTTCCGTAAGGGTCAAGTACCGTCGGGCCGGGTTATGGACGTACCATATGAAACAGGCTACAGACGGCCGGCCACGTGTCTGCGAAATACCCTCTTGTTTCTTTCTTCTCGCAGTTTAAGATGTCAGACGAAAATATGTCCTGCTGTGGTTGAGGCTTGGTCGAGTTGGTTTTAGGTGAAACAAAGAGGTGGACAGCGCAAACCAGACGATGCACAAGACGAATAAAAATATTGAAGGAAGCTCACACTAACGCGTAAGACTCGAAGGTAGCGAAGCTGCACGCAAACGTCATGACCGTCACGACGGTTTAAATCCACGATTACAGCCAATCCGCTTCTTCTTCGCTGCCGCAACGACCTTTGCTCTATCATTCTTGCTATAAGTGTGAGCTTCCTTCATTTTTTCGATGTGATAATCATTGCACATCGCTTTGCAGGGGCGTGCGCTATGGCGTGTTCTTCTCGTTCCGAGCAAGTTTTGCCAGGATTACGGCGAACACTGGAGCTTTTTTTGGCCAGTCTCCCTAGGCGGGTATACTTGGCATGGTGAACGTGTGCCGGGGACGGTGGGCGGTCGTCGCGAGGCACGCACGCACAAGCGCTCGGCATTGTCTCGGTATTTTTAACTAGAGCCAGGAAAAGCGACGCTTTGCTAAACAGCTTCGCTTTTAAAAGTGACAACCACAGGCGCTGCCCCACAACTGAGTTTTATTTTTCATCAGGTCGCATATATTCATTTAGTCAAAAAAGTAAACGGAAACACAGGGCTACGATGATTCCTACAGATAACCCAAGCGGCCGTCATACTGCACCGTAGCCATGCGCCACCAACACATGCCGAACTATCTGTGGGCCAGAAAATGAATGTATCTTTGGGAGAGGGATAACGAGGGCTTCCTAATACAATTATCTTTTTGCACTCTATTTCTGCGGCCTCTATGATTACTCTATTTATTTTCTCTTTGTGTTTTGCAATAACCTTTGTTTCATGCAAGATTAAAGAGCAGCCGCTGCAATCGGGGCATTGGAGACCTGGTCACTGGTGGACACTGGTCGCGGAGGAATCCGTTGTCGTCATTGAAGCAGCTGCTCTTTATCTTTCATGAAACAAAGGTTATTGCAAAATCCAAAATTAAATAAGTAGAGAAATCATCGAGGCCGCAGAAATAGAGCGCCAAGAAGAAAATTGTATTAGGAAGCCCTCGTTATCCCTCTCCCAAAAAGACATTCATTTTATGGCCATCGCTTCCTGGAGTATTTTCTCAAGGCCAAACGCATCAGCCCCGAGTGGCCAACCAGACCCTTTCCTTCTACTCCAGCCACTCTCGGTGCTTACGCAAACATTTTCATAGTCTATGAATGTCATGCAGAGCGGCCTATTATGCTCTGAGCATTTTTCTATTACATGGTTGATGACATGGGCGAGATCCAATGTTGAGTATCATTTTCTAAACCCAGCCCGCTCCCTGGGTTGTTCCTGGCCGCGGGGCCGCTTTTCTGACGAAGGCGAAAAGCAAAAACGCCCGTGTGTTCGATATTTCAGCGCACGTTTAACATGCCCAGGTAGTGAAAATTAATATGGAGCTTTCCACTACAGCGCACCTCATCGCCTGTGTAGTGCCGCCAAGTTAAACCCTGCAGTCAAATCGACGATCAAATGAAATCGCTTGGTTGATGAGAGTCTAGGCTGTCGCTTATGCGGGTAAATATTACATTCGTCAACAGCTTGTATGCAACTGACAGAAGGCTGATGGGTCTTTAGTTCTTAAGGTCCTTATTACCTCCTTTCTTTTAAGTTAAAACTATGTTGGCGTTTTTTCGGGCTTTGGGTGCCTTTAAAATCCTTAAACATTCTGAGAATATTTTAGCGAACATTTCTAGTAATATATCTGCACCCTCGATCTTTTACACGTTCTATCGTTATGCCGTCGTCGCCTGCAGCTTTCCCTCTTTTCATGTCCTTAAGCGCCTTTTCTACTTCTCTTTAGGTGCTGGAGGAACATCGCAAGCTACACTTGTAGGCTCAGTAGTTTCCCCTGGTACCACATCGCTGGCGTTTAGCCTGGTGTAGAATAGTTCTGGTATTTTTATTATCTCATCCAAATTGTGCGTAATGTTACCCTGCCCAACTCTAAGTGCGTACATTCTGTCTCTGACAATAGCCAGTTTTATCTTTGTTTACTTCAAGCTTCCTCCTATTTCCAACGTTTCCTCGATGGCTGCGGTGTTGTACGGACGAATGTCATTTGTTTTACTTCTGTTAATAAATTTTGACAGTTACGCTAGTTTCATTTTATCCCCCGTACATACTCGGCCATTCATTTTCTCACGCTTCGCAATAAACTCCATTGTTTGATGAGTTAGTTTTCCTGTTTGCTTCCTACATGCTGCTTCTCCAATCCCCTCTGCTGACTCTGTGATTGCTGTTGCGTCCTGTCTCTGAGTGACTTGATGCCGTATTTATTACTTTTTACGAGTATCTTTCTTTCCGTTTTGAGACTCAGCCTTAGTTTTCACATAACGGTTTTATGGTTGCTAAACGGATTCTTGTCAAGAACCTCCACATCCTGTACAATACCTGGGTTGTCACTTCGAATGAAGTCAAGTTCGTTTTTTGTCACCCCGTCGCAACTTTTCCGTGTCCATTTCCTAATCTTTCGTTTGCGGAATAATGTGTTCTTCAGCGTAAGGTTATTTCTCTCCGCAGATCCAACCATTGTATCTCCTCGACTGTTGCAAGTGCCTATTCCAAAATTTTTCGCTGATTGTTCTCCTACTCTGTTCGCGCCAACTTTTGCGTTAAAGGATCCCATTCTGATTGTGAACTGTGTTGTTCTATAATTGATTGCCGACTCAGCGTCTTCGTAGAAACTATATACGGCTTCATCATCGTAGCTAGCTCCTGGTGGATAGGCTTGACCTCTCTTTACCTGTATCAGTTGTTTAGCTTAATCCCCACGATACCGACGCTTTTGTTGACACCGAAGAATTTCTTCCACGTTCCCTGATATCTCCCTGTGGACTAAAAATCCCACCCCGTGCTCTTTTTTACGCGAGGTACAATCAAAGCGTACTATCAATTTGATTGTACAATGAAACGTACAATCAAAGCGTACTCCGCCACGGCGCTGGGTTTTCTATCGCTGCCCAGAGCGCAGCTACTTCGGCAGTCTCGAACATTGGTTGCCTTGGCAACAAGACGTAAGCCGCTCTCAAGTTCAGTTATGGTCGGGTGATCCCGATTAATCTTGGGGCCCCAGCTTACGCCATCGGGCACTCACTGCCATTCTGCCACTCACTGCCATTCTAAAGCGGGCGATGAGTTTGGCATTGAAAAAATACAAGAGGCGATGTTCTGGCCCACAGATAGTTGTGTATATGTTTGTGGAGATGATGATGGCGCAGTGTGAGGATCGTATGGGTTACCTGTAGCAATTGGTAGCCCCTGTTTTTTTCACTGTCAACATATATATGTGACATGCCGAAAAATAAAAATCAGTTGTAACTCAGCGCTAGGGGTAGTTTTTTTTTCGTTTGTGCGTCGTGCGTTTTGAACTGTTCCCCTCTTTGTTTATAATATGGCCGCTGCCGCGTTTCTAAAGGAGTATTGACACGAAATTTCAAAGGTGGGATAAATATGTAAAAGGCTTCCATTGTATATGGAGATATCTCCCAGAAAGTCTCAACGGTAACCGTTCAGTATAACATATTTTGATTACATTTTAATCTTTGCACGCACGAGAAAGCTCAGAACGGATACACTTTCGCAATCGGCCTCAGCATGACGCCATCTGTTCCTCCTGGCCCCAAACTGCTGACGTGTGGGACTCCCGTGCCGTGGCAAACACAGTGGCGTCGATTGGCGCCGCTGTTCCGCCATCTGTTCACGTCACGCTTTTGGGACTGACGTCATGCTGCCCGTCGCTTGTGCTGGAGACCACGGCCGGTCTGAGGCGCGCGCGCGAGAGTGACAGCGTGAGCTTTCACCGGCAGTGGTGAGACGAGAACGGTGACGTCACGAGCGCCCTCCTGTCAGGGGGCAGATTAGGTGTTCGTTTATTCGAAACAGAAACTGACACGGATAAACGAGGCTTTAAATCATTTTACGCCGCTATCGACCATCTGAAGTGCCATTCTATGATTATTTGGCTGGTAGGCACCAATAGCAGCGGAAAAAACTTTACACGAAAATTCCGTGTCAGTACTCCTTTAACCTCAGGAAAAGGGGGTGGAGGGTGGGGTGTTGGACACGGTTGGATGCGGTGGCCGCAACGGATTCCCTATGGGAATATGAGACAGGGGCCGGGTAAGCGCAGCCGAGTTAGTACGAGGAAGTTCAAGGCCGGGTGGCGGTCGCTGGAAGCACGGACGGAACGCGGGATGTTCCCATTCGGGATAGTGCCCGACGAATGCCATGTCTAGTGTGAGAGGAAAGGGCGGGGGAGGAGAAAATTTAACTGCTCACGAGTTTTCTTCTGCGAAGACAGCGGAGGCAGCGAGCACTGCAGTCTTGCCTAGGTCACGGTTCATCTCAGAGTGCCGAGGCGCAGAGAGCGACGAGCAAGCTCAGCACTTTTCTTTGTAAAAAAAATCCCGGACCATTTCCACTATCGGGAAACCTGGGGAGGAGCGAAGCATGAAGTGTATAAGTGTATTCTTGGTGCCTTGGCGTTTTTGCTTACGGAAGTGAAGCCGTAACGCGAAGCCTGGGGAGGGGCGAAGCATGCAGTGTATAAGTGTATTCTTCGCGCCTTGGCGCTTTCGCCTACCGAAATGAAACCGCAACGTGAAACCTGCGTAACGGGTGAAGCATGCAGTGTATAAGTGTATTCTTGGTGCCCAGGCGTTTTTTCCCATGGAGGTGAAACCGTAATGTGAAACCTGGGGAGGGGTGGGGCATGCAGTGTATAAGTGTATTGTTGGCACCTTGACGTTTTTGCCGACGGAGATGAAACCATAAAGTGAAACATGGGGAGGAGCGAAGCATGCTGTGTATAAGTGTATTCTTGGGGCCTTGGCGTTTTCGCCCACAGAAATGAAACTGTAACGTGACACCTAGGGAGGGGCGAAGCATGCAGAGTATAACTGTATTCTTGGCGCCTTGGCGATTTTGCCCTCGGTGATGAAACCGTTGGGGGTAGAGGTATACAGCTTTGCTGTACAAGCCTCGTACCTTTGAAGCACGAAGCGTTCTAGCGCGAGGCGTTGGAAAACCAGTGTCCCAGTGTTTTAGTACCGCGAATAAACGATACTAAGACGACATGAGACGACGACGACATTAGACGCCGAAAGCACGAGCTCCTAAGGGGCTTCTCCCCCCAAATTGAGGGAAGCTTGCCCTCACGCGCAAGACTTGAATGAAGAAGCTGTTTTAGGTGAGCATTGCCGGACACATAGTTAAGTTTCAGTGTCATTGTTTATTTGCGGAGTTGCGGGGCTAGTAATCGTCGTCATATGCACCGAAGAGGTCGTCGTCTTCTTCGCGGCGAGTGTGGACGCAAAGTCGTCCTCGGAATTGTAGACTTCCACCAGCTATTCGTCATCGACTCTAGGCAGAGGTAGGGGACTCTGCAAGTCGTCTCTGGAAGGAATGGCACACTCGTAGCCACGTCTCCAATTATCCATTATGACTTCTAGAGAATGCGCGGCCACGCTGACTGAGGAGCCCGTCACCCGTCTGATGAGCCCGTCTGAGGAGCCACAGGCTGTCAACGGTGCTGAGGTTCGGGTGAAAACCTGTTTGTGAGGGGTGAAAATAGGGCCTTACGAATTCAAGATAGTGTGCGATTCGGCTATGTATGAGCCGTTCTATTAGTTTGCAGATAACGGGCGTAAGGGATTTCAGTCGGAGATGCGAGAAGTCATCGGGCGTTTGTTGCTTCTTGTTTTGTTTTGCTATGGGAAATATGAGCGACAGTTTCAGGTGGATGGGGACGAGTCCGGTTTCCCACGAGTGATTGAGCTGTTCGAGGAGGTGTATCTGGGCTGGTTCAGGTAGACTGCGTAGGTGAATTCATTGAGTTCAGCAAACGAGAATGCGCTTTCAAGTTCGGGCACCGGGTCGTGTATAGTAATATTTGGTAGTGGTTGAGGAGGAGTAAGTTAAGCGGGAGGAAAGAAAGTGCGAAGGAGAGTTTCTTCAGTTTGGGAGTAGTTCTTGCTGGTGAGCATTAGAGTTGCCACTATTGGTGTGCGGCTGCGTTTATTGTCATCAAGGCTGCGATGAAGTTTCCACAAAGGACTGAGTCCAGGGAGTGCAGTAAGTTATGGTACCCGCCGCGGTAGTTCAGTGGCTAAGGCATTGTGCTGCTGAGCATGAGGACGCGGGTTCGATTCCCGGCCATGTCGGCCGCTGTTCTGTTGGAGGCGAAAAGCAAAAACGCCCGTGTTTACGAGATTTCGGCGCACGTTAGAGATCCCCAGGCGGTCAAAATTAATCCGGAGCCCTCCACTACGGCTTGCCTCATCGCCTGTGAAGCGTCGGCGCGTTAAACCCCCATAATCCATCCATCAGCTAGTAATGGAATACCGAAAGTGTCTGCAGTACGCCGTTGTTCAACAAAAACGCCTTCATAAAACAGGGGCCGGGAAGACCTAGGTGAAGCATGAGTATCTCACTTAAAAAAAAAAGGTGGTGACCCGGACGTGATTCGAACACGCAACCTTCTGATCTGTAGTCAGACGCGCTACCATTGCGCCACCGGGCCAGGACGACGGGCTCTTTTGGAAACAGCAACATGAGCCTCGATGGTTTTTCCAAGGAACGAATGGGAATGCTCTTGATCTGCAGACGCATGGTATTCTTCCTGCATGATCGCGTCCGTTTCAATAGTGCTCGTTAGGACCGATGGCGCGGATGCACGAGGCGTGTTGAACGCGCACAGCGCCCCGTTTCCGAGTGCCGCTTGTAATTTGTAAAGAGCTGGACCCACTCGACCACTGGCGTCTTTGGAAGAAGGCGTGAATTCAGCGTGGGGTCTCCAGCCTGCACACAAAAGTAGGAAGCGTTGCCCGTGTACCGGTAGCCGCCATGTGGGATCACATCCGCCGCTCCCGCCCATTCAAAATGACACAAAGTACGTACAAAATATTTCTCGCTGTTTAAATAAATATGTAAGTGAAAGAAGGCTGAAGGTAGGGAAAAATAAATTCAATGCCCGATGACTGCATTCAGTGTGTTGTTAAGACGATGCAACTTCCGCCCGAAACATTGTTACCGCCAGTTAAAGGGACACCAAAGACAACCAGTCGCTTTAGCTGTGCCACAGTATACTTCCAAGCGGTTTTTAGGCGTGAAAGATGCCTAGGATAAATTGGTGATAACTAACAAATTAAACATTGCATTTCACCTCTCACTTCAACCATACCAGCGCACGTACCATGACGACACCATGGGAGCGGTTTGCGTCACGATCAACCTGGCGAATCGCGGGTGTGCCAATATGTAAATGGGCATACCACAGATTCAGCAAAACCCAAAAATATGTAGATGGGCGCAAATCCAGATTCTCCCGCTTAGGAATTAATTCGGACAAACCATAAATTACTTTGTAGAGTTTGGTAAGCGATACATATATATGAGCGAAGACCAGTTTGTTATCTGAACGGGCTTGCGATATAAGCAATTGAGAATTTCCTAAATAAACATTTTAGCCTTTTCCAACGAAAGTGTTTACTGATACCCCCTAAAGTCTTAACATTTTCCGGCGGCCGTAGGGAAGGTAGACTTAATAGGCTTTGCGACCTAGCCAACTTTCTTGCGAATGATCTGTGGCTCCTAATGTAATGTATACATGATTTAAAAAAACAATACTCTGATTGGCGTCCAAGAATACACTATGCATGGTTACAAAATGTCTAGTTTACTTGTTCAATGAGCAAGTTTACCGTGAACTTGTAATAAATTGAGATACTTTTTGCTGCTGTTTATTCGTGGGCCTTTAACTTGCAATATTGTTGTGCATGGAGTCGCAAACAATTAGGAATTCCCGTCTGCTCTCAAAATGTGGACTTATACGGGAAAGGTATGGTTACGGAAAACTGATTTAAACAGTGTTTTATTGGAGTCATCTCGTGTCAAATTACACGACGTTGGACTGCTCAAACGACCGCGTAACAATGCGACGTTTCGTTTCAGCTGGCTTCATAAATAAATATCAGTCACATTTGTCTAACAAATCACAGGGAAAAGCCGCCGCCCTCCAGTCATTGCAGCTGCGTCACAAAGCTGTTGTGGTACGGATAGACACATGTATGTCTG
Organism: Haemaphysalis longicornis; assembly: GCF_048455015.1. Taxonomy (NCBI): domain Eukaryota; kingdom Metazoa; phylum Arthropoda; class Arachnida; order Ixodida; family Ixodidae; genus Haemaphysalis; species Haemaphysalis longicornis. The sequence goes on along the minus strand of NW_027526203.1, from coordinate 159,089,160 downwards.
TCACGGTAGCACTGTTACCCATTCGAATTTCTCACTCCCCTCAGCAGAATCACATACGAACGCTGAGGCCCCAAGGGAAAAGACACCCTACAAATAGTGCGAGTATTTTCGGTAAGCCGAATTACATACGCTACTTCCTACCGCTCAATCAAACCGGGTGAACGCACCAAAATCGCTAAAATCATTAGACAAGCAGCCAAGCTATAGAGCTCCAAACTTGCACAACCACGCAACGCCTCCTCGAAACGCAATGCCTGAAATAAATATCAAAGCCCATTTCTTAAGACAAAGATGATTAACACGCCAAGCTTTCTCCCGTGCAACCTGAGTCAAAATCAAAGTTCAAAGTCCAAACTGTGTCATTCAAACCACCGGAATGACGCCGTCGGGTAGTCGTCGGCATCATAACGCAAGGGGCGCAGGTTCGATTCCAACCTTGGGAACCGTTTTTATTCCTTTGAGGCGCTTTATGCGCCTTTGTGGAAACCCATCATCATGTGCTCTCCCACTGCGTTCTCGCAATGCATTCTCGCCTACGATTGACTAGGTCGTGTTACGAATCGGCCAGCGCCGCCGTGTTTTCCCGCATCACTCCTCGGCTGTGCGGCGAAGCCACTACGTGCGCCTGTCGACCAAGGCGCCGCCGTGTCGGTGAATCATACTTTCATGTCTCGACATGCCCGGCCAGACGTCTCGCTTTTCAACGCGCCTCCGGCGGTTTCCAGCGGCACGTCGAGACTTGTTTCAAGGACGTGGGCCCCACAGCCGTCAGGCGCCAGCATGTCGGTGAGTCATACATTCACGCCTCGACATGCCCGGCTCAGACGCTTCGCTATCGGCGCGATCGACATTCGATAGCGCGCCGACTGAACACGCCCAGGCATGTTTCAAGGACACAGAGGCCCCGTCGGTCGCAGCGGAATCCTCCTCTCTCCCCTCTATCGGACTCAACGTGCGCCGAAGCTACTGTCGACTCACGAACTGTGGAAAGAGAGTTGTGTGTGTCTGTGACGTTCGTGGCATGTTGCTACTTGTTGGCGTTTTGACCGTTGACGCTTTTGGGTATAAAATAGAAGCCCCGCAAGCGCGATAACCCATTCCTGTTTGAGCAGCGAATCCATGCTGTCGCTCTGCTCGAGTCCTGTATTGTAACCTCGCCGGTCGGGGCATTGCTCTTTGGCTTCGGCTCACCTCTCGCTATGAAGTAAACAGTTACGTTAGCCTACGGCTTTTGGACTTCTTCACGGCTGCAACAGCGGCTGGGCGCTCGCATCATACACGCTACCACTCGTGTGTCGGAGGCCACGGAGATCTGATCGGGTGCCCCCGCCCGTTCGCAACAACTGGTGTCGGCGCTGGGATGACACGGTTGGAACAACTGGTTGGCAGCGGTCGGATGACAACTTCGTAACACCTGGAGCCAGTGGTGCGAGACCCAACACCACGGACGTCAAGGCGGCTTCAGACTTCGCAGAATTCACGGTGGTCAAAGGTGAGTGCGGGACTTTTCTTCACTGAGTCTTACCAGGCTTCTGAGGACAGCTGGTAGGGCGGGTGTTTTTTGTCGCGTGGGTTATTCGCGCAAAACATTTTTGGAGCAGTGGGAAAGCAGTACTCTAGACCGGCCATGAATTTGAAGGCGTTGAAAAAACCGCAGTTGTTGGAGCTTGCAAAAGAGTTGCGCTTGGATGTTACGGACGCGCTGAGAAAGCCAGAGCTGATACAGGCTATACTCGCTGTTGGGGCTGACGATGACGAGCTGTCTGAGTGCATTGAGACGATCAATGGCAGGGAGACCGCTAAACGTCACGCTGCAGAGGCGGAGGCTTGGCGCCAGCGTGAGGAACGCGAGGAAAGAAAGCGAGAACAGGAACGCGAGTATAGAGGGCGAGAACAGGAGCGACAGCATGAGCTGGAAATGAAACGTCTAGACATCGAGAAATCCCGATCTAGGCGTGAGAGTGACAGCAGCGCGCCAACGTGCACTCTGTGGCGACTGAGCTACCTACGTTGCGAATGTGTGACCTAATGCGACCCTACAAGGTAGGAGAAGACATCGGTCTTTTTCTGGTCAACTTCGAGCGTACGTGTGAGAGGGCATAGTTTAGCCGAGACTCATGGCAGCAAAAGCTGCTTACGATTTTGCCAGGTGAGGCATCCGACGTGATGGCCCGCTTGCCAAAGGAGGAGGCGGAGGACTACGAGAAAGTCAAGTCTAGCCTCCTGCGTAAGTACAGGCTGTCAGCAGAGGCGTTTCGCCAGAAGTTCCGTGGAGCCGAGAAAGCTAGGGGCGAGTCGTACTCGGAGTTCGCCTACAAGCTGAGGGCAAATATGGAAGAGTGGCTCAAAGAGGCAAAGGCTTTCGGTCGTTGAGTGCTTCGGTCTTGAGCAGTTTTACCGCCGTCTTCCAGAAAACCTGAGACTCTGGGTGCAAGATAGGCCAGGGGTAAATACTGTGGATCAGGCAGCTCAGCTAGCCGACGAGTTCGTCGCACGACGAGGTGCGCAGGGGCCGAAGGACGGCCAAAAAGAGTTCAGGTCGAGGCCTGATAAGTCAGGGCCGAAAGGCAGAGCTCCCCAGGAAGACGATGGAGCAAGGGAAGTCGTTGTCGTGGATAGAGAAACTGGCCACGATAACGAAAAGAGAGCAGCAGACGCTGAGGAGCAGCGCAGAAAGAAAGCTTTTGAAGCGCGCAGACAGGCTGCGTGTTACAACTGCGGCAAGACGGGACATTTCGCTGCCGGTTGTAAGAAAGGAAAACTCGCCTTTCACGTGCTAGATCAGAGTGAGGACAGCAGGCAGTTTCTAGAGCCGTACGTACGTGAGCTTGTCGTCAACGGTAAACCGTGCCGAGTTCTTCGCGACTCCGCGGCGACGGTAGACATGGTCCACCCTTCGTACGTTGAACCGGATCAGCTAACGGGGCAGTGTGTTTGGGTGAAGCAGGTTGTGGAAGCACGAAACGTGCACCTGCCGATTGCTAAGGTCAGCATCGCAGGTCCGTTTGGTGAACTTGTGACGCAAGTAGCAGTATCCCCACAACTTCTTCCGGAGTACAGGTACCTATTCTCGAACAGGTCGGATCAGCTGTTAAGCGACAAGGGGTACAATTTTGAGAAACTCCCGAGGAAAGCACCAGCTGGGCTCGCTGCGGAGAGCTCGAGTAACGATAGTATCGCCACCTCTGTGAGGAATGGCGAGACTCAGACAGAAAGCGATGATTTGGCATTTCCGGAGGCTCACGACAGAGGGCAGCGTAAGTACACTGTGTGTAAGGTCCCTACTGTGAGTAGAGATGTTTCGTCGCCATGTTCGAAGTGCGCAAGTTCACGGGAGGCCTTGAAAACGGCTGTCGACCCGAACGCGCGCAGTTCGGGGGCTACCCGCGTTCCGCGGGAAAGCCTAAACCGAGACGTTAGCGGAAGGAGGCACCCCGAGTCTATTGAAACGCCTGTTGTTTCTCCGGACACGAGTTCTGAACCTAGCAACGCTGGGGCAGAGCCGGCAGTCGAGACACTGAACGATGTTCACGGTGCAGCCAAGCGTAGTGACGGCACCACAACGGAGCGAGTCGCTAGCGTTCCACCGGAAAATAGATACTCGATGTCAGGCAACGGCCAGCCGAGCACATAGCCATTCTGGTGTCGCCTGGGGATGAGCCGTCTTCTGAGACCGGGCCGCCCGTGCCTAAATTGGCCTTGACAGCCGGAAAGGGGAGCGAAAACACCCTGCGGTGTTCGCTTGCCGACAGTGTCGCAAACAAATGCGGCCAGAGCTCTCATACGCGCCTGCCAAGTGGCAGAGCCGCACGCTCGCTTTGCGTCGGGTCTCAGCGGACCACGCAGCGGCCGAGAACGAAAGCGCACGCCTTGCTCGAGCGGTGGAAATTAGAGCAGTGTCCTCCGCGCGCTCGAGACACGTCTCGGAAGAGGGCCGATGTGCTTTCGACCGGTCGCAGTCACTTTCAGAAAGCAGGCACACCTAAAGTGCGGTACAGAAAGCGAAAAGCTCAGGGAATGACGATAGCTCAAATCGCAGCTCTCGGCGCGAGAAGTGGCCTGTAGACGCCTGGCTTTTTCAAATTCATTGTTTTTCCTGAAGCAGGTTTCGCCCTTTACGATTACATTTCTTTTTTTGTGGGACATTTCCAATCACGCGAAATGTCACCTTTCAAGTTTGTTCACTTGTCTAAATTACTGCTGGGCTAAAATATAACTAGAGTAGTTAGGTATTAGCGTATTTTATCGCCACTAAAAGCCTGGTAGATCTTGAGTGTGGATTTGTCTTCGCACTTGCCGGCGATGCGGTTGTCTCTTCCTGTGTTGTTCTGTTGCTTGCCTGACCAAGCCAGAGATGTTCCTGGTGAGCCACTACTCGCCCAGGGATCGGCCCTGTGAAGCCCCAGCACGGTGTCGTACAGCCCAGGCCTGGAGTCGAGCGTCTGCCGAGCACTTCACTTCGAAAGCATCCGTCCGGACAACGGTTGAAGACCCTTATCCATCGGGATCTCGGACCCCCGGCGGAGAAGATGTTACGAATCGGCCAGCGCCGCCGTATTTTCCCGCATCACTCCTCGGCTGTGCGGCGAAGCCACTACGTGCGCCTTTCGACCAAGGCGCCGCCGTGTCGGTGAATCATACTTTCTTGTCTCGGCATGCCGGGCCAGACGTCTCGCTTTTCAACGCGCCTCCGGCGGTTTCCAGCGGCACGTCGAGACTTGTTTCAAGGACGTGCGCCCCACAGCCGTCAGGCGCCAGCATGTCGGTGAGTCATACATTCACGCCTCGACATGCCTGGCTCAGACGCTTCGCTATCGGCGCGATCAACATTCGATAGCGCGCCGACTGAACACGCCCAGGCATGTTTCAAGGACACAGAGGCCCCGTCGGTCGCAGCGGAATCCTCCTCTCTCCCCTCTCTCGGACTCAACGTGCGCCGAAGCTACCGGCGACTCACGAACTGTGGAAAGAGTGTTGTGTGTGTCTGACGTTCGTGGCGTGTTGCTACTTGTTGGCGTTTTGACCGTTGACGCTCTTGGGTATAAAATAGAAGCCCCGCAAGCGCTATAACCCATTCCTGTTTGAGCAGCGAATCCCTGCTGTCGCTCTGCTCGAGTCCTGTATTGTAACCTCGCCCGTCGGGGCATTGCTCTGTGGCTTCGGCTCACCTCTCGCTATGAAGTAAACAGTTACGTTAGCCTACGGCTTTTGGACTTCTTCACGGCTGCAACAGCGGCTGGCCGCTCGCATCATACACGCTACCACTCGTATGTCGGAGGCCACGGAGCTCGGATCCGGTGCCCCCGCCCGGTCGCAACTACTGGTGTCGGCGCTGGGATGACACGGTTGCAACAGTCGCCTACGGTCGTCTACGGTGCGTTCTCGCCTACCGGCCGACATGTTCTACACACACTGTTTCCCCCCCCCCCCCTTCACCAACGCGAAGCACAGCAACTCGTCGTTGCTTCCCCCCCGCCCCTTGTCATCATTACTGATTCCGTCCTCCATGAAGCCACATACCTCGTATAGCTCTCGCCGTACTTGTATCATTCAAACTGCCATGCTTCAAAAGAACCAAATGAACCCAAGAAGTTGATATATTTACTGATTCTAGCATCCCTTCATTCGTTGTGAGCCCAGCCTGGAAATCCGTAGATCTTCCCCCATGAATGGATCCCATGCGCTTTTCCATTCCACATGCTCCTTAAAGGGACACTGAAGTGAATTTGTCAAGCTCCCGTTCTTGCTTGCACTGTGTAGACTGGCTCAAATTAACACACTATTCATCGTTTATCCGGTTGACAAATCGGTAATTATTTTACAAAGCGCGAAAGAAGAAAAACTACTATGCGCGGTTTGCGGCGGCCGCACCAACTAAAGGCTGTGACGTCAGGAGGGGGGGCACCGTGATTGGACGATGCCCAAGGTTAGCAATCAAAAGTTTCGGTTTCGGTTTCGGTTCTGTAAAACAACATGGTTGACATCTGATGGCGTTGTTGGATGGGCATTCTCGATTTCTCAATTATCGCCGTGCCGCGCTTCTGCCATGTTGTCGGCTGTCAAATGTCTAAGATAAACCTCCCAGGGCGGCTTGGAATCGTAGAAATCACTAGACGAGGCCTACGCAGTGGATGAACACCCTCCGCGTCACCGCAGACTCTCAAATGCCATGCGCTTTTCCCGCATATTCGGAGCTTGCTTCACTCATGTCTGTTCGTAAAAAGCTAGTTCGCACCAGGCCAAGGGTTGCTGATTCAGGCCAGGGCCCACTTCCCGCAAGCAGTCGGTGCTTGTGGCAACAGCACGCCAACGAGAACTCGCTAGCGCGTCATTGTCAGTATGCGCGCGTTCTGCGATCTCGCTCGTGGAGCAGTGAACGTTACGGCCCAAAAATGGTGAACTATGTTCAGAAAACATCGGCCGCATACGAAAAAATCAACTTGCAAAAAAAAAAAAAATACATGTACCCTCGGGGATTCGAACGTGCGACTTTCAAAACAAATTCCAGCGGCTCAGACCGCTAGGCCACGGGCCGGCGCTGGCTGGTTTGGATATATAAGGTTTATAATGTATGGCCAGTTTACACTTTTATTTATTTTAAGCATTTTAAGTACTTTATGTGACTATTTGTTGTATATCACTCGTGCAGTAAGTGTCCCCCAAACTTCCACAATATCTCACGTCTAGCAATTGCATTTCTTTGACGGAAAAGCGTTCGCAGATGTGCGGTCGTGCTGCTGACCGCTGTGCTTGTTTACCCAGCGCAAAAAGTGCTTCCTGCTCCCTAGTTTTGCGCTGTGCAGTAAAAGTTTCAGGTGATTTTATTTTCTTAGTACCTATATTGACTTCGCTGACTCTTCTCCCGCCTTCAATTGGCCTTAGATTTTCCTACTAGCGTAAAGTCAGCGAAGTGTCGCATGTGCACTTGTGCAGCGCTTGTGTGGAGCGACACAGTGTACAAACTAACAAAGTAAGGAAAGGCACATTCTTTCATTCACAAAGGTGTTGTGGCTTAGTGTCAATTGAGCGAGCGAATAGCGACGACCCGTCGGCGGCCGGCGGACGAAACGCTGGGCCGACTGACTCGATCGGTAGGCCGGCTGGTCGGCGAACCATGCAGTAGCGCAGCCATTTTCCAGCTCATCTCCTGCTGCCGTCACACGAAAACGCCACAGAAAATGGGCGAGCGTAAAGAGAGGAGGACAGCATTTTCGAATTGATTTTTCTACTAACTAAATTCGCGTAAACGCGGCCAGAGTGGTCGAAACAATGCCTACGGACTCCGAACTACAATTTGCGCTAGTAATCCCGCAATGTTTACAAATCACTTCAGTGTCCCTTTAAACTGAAGCAGAACTTTATCCGATCACTCACGCTTTGAATTTCGTCACGCACGGTTGCCCGAATGTAGCCACAACCCGAAGTCGCATTCTGCCCGATTACTTTGAAGCATTTGTCATCATCAACAACAACAGCCTGTTCAGGTCCACTGCAGGACGAAGGCCTCTCTCGTTGATCGCCACCCGCGTCTGCCCTGCGCTGCCCGAGTCCATTCTTTGCCTCCGAATTTCTTATTTCGTCTCTTCATCGAGTTAATAGCCTTCCTCGTCTAGTTCCGTCTCTCGGTGTCTATTCTGTTGCCCTTGTGGTACACCTGTTGTCGTCGTACTACATGGCCAGCCCAAGCCCATTTCTTTTTCATACTTTGAACTGTGATGCCCTCAACCCGACTTTGCTCTCTAATCTAGATTGCTCATTTCCTGTCCCTAAGCGTTATTCATATCATTAGTCGCTCCATGGCACGTTGGGCAGATCTAAGTTTGCTTTCTGAGTGTTAGTAAAGCGTCAAGTTTCCGCTGCGTATGTCATCACCGGCAGGATGCATTGATTGAATACCTTAATTTAGGGATAGAGGTAGCTCGCTTTTCATTAGTTGTGAGAGCTGGCCTAGTGCTTCTTAGTTCAATCCTATCCTGCGCCAAATTTCTTTCTCGTGCATGGTGTCAGCACTGACCATCTGGTCAAAGCAGTTATATTCTTTTACTTGTTGCAGTGTTTCGTTACGTATGCGGGAGAGAACACGTTCAACACGTTTATTTATCATTAATTGATTTATTCATATTTATCTTAATCCCCACGGTAAAACTCTATGACTGTAGTTCTTCAATCATTTTTTGGAGTTCATGATGGGACCTGCGCGTTGGCACGAAAGGCAGAGCGGGGCCCTGCCTGGCACCACAACGAGCGCCTTGGCACCGGCGATACGTAGTTGATGCGGGATACCCTCGTGCGACACACCAGCCTTGAGCCTGAACACGTCTACATGTGTGATGCTGCACTGGCTGCCGCAATCTTCCACACGCCACTTTTCCCTGCTCACCTCGATGATGTTGCCGTACGGGGTGAACGCCACCCTCATATCGTCGTCTCCTACGTGGTGAAGCATTCAGTGACGAATCAAGCAGACATTACGGTCCCACGGGTTGATAACAACACATTTCCGTCCCTTCACAACTATTTCGGTCGCAGTGAGCATTTTCTGCGATGTATCCGGGGTCTTAAAAGTTGTGGCTCAGATGTGGTTCATCTGAGACGGGCCGTGCGCAAGCACTTCACCTAGCAGGCCTCGTTCCACTAACGCGACTCGAAAATCTTCGACGTGATAAGGCCGTCCCTTCATATTGGCCCGAAAAACAACTGTTTAAAACAACTGGCCCTGTTGGAAGTGGTGGCAAAACGATAGCATAATCCTGGGTGTCTTCTTCAAACCTGTTACCGCGACCGGTAAACTAGCTGAAAACGCCCCATTGCTGGAGCCAGACATTCTGCGACCGCTCCACTCGTAATCCGCAAGTAGAATATCTGCGCCACCGGGCCGCCCAGCTCTGATGTCATAAAATAACGATACAATGTCTGCGTTTTATCATCCTGGAATTCTGTGAGATAGCCTCTGTTTCAAAAGCGTTCATTTCAAGAGCATGGTGATGGTGATCGAGTGTGGCTATTGCACTACAAGCGGAACCCGATTGTAATGCGCTGTGGGAGTGTAATATACGTTTCGCGCACCAACGCCATGCTCGCGAAACTTGGCACGACGGTAGACTTTGAGAAAAGACGTGGGGCTATTATTTGGCTTCCTAGAAAACGCTGCGTAAAAACCCAGGTGGGGAAACGGGAATATCGCAAGTAGAAATAAAAAGGAAAAATAAAAAATTACGCCCACCTCCCCTCGCGGGAACCCTGGTGTGATGCGACGCTGAAGGGGGATCCATTGTGCGTTTCCGTTGGGTCGATTACTCGAATTGCGTGAGCAATCGTCGGGTAATGCGAGAGAGAGAGAGAGAGAGAGAGAGAGAGAGAGAGAGAGAGAGAGAGAGAGGGAGTGAGAGAGAGAGAGAGAGAGAGAGCAGCGTAGCACGGACGACCGTCGACAGACAGACCGGCCGGAGCGCGGCACTCCGCGTATAAGCGCAGCGCAGCCGAATGAGAGGAGATGCGCACAGCGCGCAGCGCCACGAGCAGCGCCGGCAACCGGCGGAGTGAGAGTGCGCCACGGGCCTGCAGATGTTGAGAGAGAGAGAGAGAGAGTGTTCGCTATCGGAGAGAGCAGAGGGGGTGAGGGGAGGAGAGACGCAGCTGTGCGGACGCGGAGGACGACGCACGCAGGACAGGGCCGCCGGCAAGAGATCCTCCTATCAGCGTCGCATCTAAAAGGAAATGGTTACATTCGTGACATGGGTGTGATTCGAACACACAACCTTCTGATCTGGAGTCAGACGCGTTACCGTTGCGCCACCGGGCCGCACAGCTATGGTGCTCTAAATTACGGATAGGATACCTGCGTTTTATTAATTGCTGGTGTCGACAATCATTGAGTTCTGTAACGTTGCCTCTGTTTGAAGAACGTTCGTTTCGGGAGTATGGGGTCGGTTCGCGAATGTGGCTACTGCATTCCAAGGGGACCCCGGAAGTCATGCGCTATGTGAGTGTAATATACGTTTCGTGCACCAACGCCATGGGTTTGAAACTTGCAGAATGGTATACTTTGTGATAAGACGTGGTGCTATTATTCGGCTTCCTAGAAGACGCCGCGTGAAAATCCAGCTGGGGTAACGGTAATATCGCAAGTAGAAATAAAAAGGAAAAAAGGAAAGGGTGTATTTCTCAGCCGGGTGTGATTCGAACACACCACCTTCTGATCTGGTGTCAGACGCGCTACCGTTGCGCCACCGGGCCGCACAGCTGTGGTGCTCTAAATTACGGATAGGATGCCTGAGTTTTATTAGAAGGACATATTGCTGGTGTCGACAATCATTGAGTTCTGTTACGTAGCCTCTGTTTGAAGAACGTTCGTTTCGAGAGTATGGGGTCGGTGCGCTAATGTGGCTACTGCAGTCCAATGGGACCCCGGAAGTCGTGCGCTTTGTGAGTGTAATATACGTTTCGTGCACCAACGCCATGGGCTTAAAAGTTGGCAGGATGGTAGACTTTGTGATAAGACGTGGTGCTATGATTCGGCTTCCTAGAAGACGCCGCGTGAAAATCCAGCTGGGGAAACAGGAACATCGCAAGTAGAAATAAAAAGGAAAAAAGGAAACGGCTACATTCCTGACCCTTGTGTGATTCGAACACAAACCTTCTGATCTGGAGTCAGACGCGCTACCGTTGCGCCACCGGGCCGCACAGCTTCGGTGCTCTAAATTACGGATAGGATACCTGCGTTTTATTAGAACGACATATTGCTGGTATCGACAATCATTGAGTTCTGTTACATAGCTCCTCTGTTTCCAGAACGTTCGTTTCGAGAGCATGGGGTTGGTGCGCAAATGTGGCTACTGCAGTTCAAGGTGACCTCGGAAGTCGTGCGCTTTGTGAGTGTAATATACGTTTCGTGCACCAAGGCCATGGGCTTGAAAGTTTGTCAGGATCGTAGACTTTGTGATAAGACGTGGTGCTATTATTCGGGTTTCTAGAAGACGCCGCGTGAACATCCAGCTGGGGAAACGGGAACATCACAAGTAGAAATAAAAAGGAAAAAAGGAAACGGCTACATTCCTGACCCTTGTGTGATTCGAACACAAACCTTCTGATCTGGAGTCAGACGCGCTACCGTTGCGCCACCGGGCCGCACAGCTGCGGTGCTCTAAATTACGGATAGGATACCTGCGTTTTATTAGAACGACATATTACTGGTATCGACAATCATTGAGTTCTGTTACATAGCTCATCTGTTTCCAGAACGTTCGTTTCGAGAGCATGGGGTCTGTGCCCAAATGTGGGTACTGCAGTTCATGGGGACCCCGGAAGTCATGCGCTTTGTGAGTGTAATATACGTTTCGTGCACCAGCGCCGTGGGCTTGAAAGTTTGGCAGGATCGTAGACTTTGTGATAAGACGTGGTGCTATGATTCGGCTTCCTAGAAGACGCCGCGTGAACATCCAGCTGGGGAAACGGGAACATCACAAGTAGAAATAAAAAGGAAAAAAGGTAACGGCCATATTCCTGACCCGGGTGTGATTCGAACACACAACCTTCTGATCTGGAGTCAGACGCGCTACCGTTGCGCCACCGGGCCGCGCAGCTGCGGAGCTCTAAATTACGGATAGGATACCTGGGTTATATTCGAACGACCTATTGCTGGTGTCGACAATCATTGAGTTCTGTTACATAGCTCCTCTGTTGCAAGAGCGTTCGTTTCGAGAGCATGGGGTCTGTGCCCAAATGTGGGTACTGCAGTTCAAGGGGACCCCGGAAGTCGTGCGCTTTGTGAGTGTAATATACGTTTCGTGCACCAAGGCCATGGGCTTGAAAGTTTGGCAGGATCGTAGACTTTGTGATAAGACGTGGTGCTATTATTCGGGTTTCTAGAAGACGCCGCGTGAACATCCAGCTGGGGAAACGGGAACATCACAAGTAGAAATAAAAAGGAAAAAAGGTAACGGCCATATTCCTTACCCGGGTGTGATTCGAACACACAACCTTCTGATCTGGAGTCAGACGCGCTACCGTTGCGCCACCGGGCCGCGCAGCTGCGGTGCTATAAATTACGGATAGGATACCTGGGTTATATTCGAACGACCTATTGCTGGTGTCGACAATCATTGAGTTCTGTTACATAGCTCCTCTGTTGCAAGAGCGTTCGTTTCGAGAGCATGGGGTCTGTGCCCAAATGTGGCTACTGCAGTTCAAGGTGACCCCGGAAGTCGTGCGCTTTGTGAGCGTAATATACGTTTCGTGCACCAAGGCCATGGGCTTGAAAGTTTGGCAGGATGGTAGACTTTGTGATAAGACGTGGTGCTATTATTCGGCTTTCTAGAAGACGCCGCGTGAACATCCAGCTGGGGAAACGGGAACATCACAAGTAGAAATAAAAAGGAAAAAAGGTAACGGCCATATTCCTGACCCGGGTGTGATTCGAACACACAACCTTCTGATCTGGAGTCAGACGCGCTACCGTTGCGCCACCGGGCCGCGCAGCTGCGGTGCTCTAAATTACGGATAGGATACCTGGGTTATATTCGAACGACCTATTGCTGGTGTCGACAATCATTGAGTTCTGTTACATAGCTCCTCTGTTGCAAGAGCGTTCGTTTCGAGAGCATGGGGTCTGTGCCCAAATGTGGCTACTGCAGTTCAAGGTGACCCCGGAAGTCGTGCGCTTTGTGAGTGTAATATACGTTTCGTGCACCAAGGCCATGGGCTTGAAAGTTTGGCAGGATGGTAGACTTTGTGATAAGACGTGGTGCTTTTATTCGGCTTTCTAGAAGACGCCGCGTGAACATCCAGCTGGGGAAACGGGAACATCACAAGTAGAAATAAAAAGGAAAAAAGGAAACGGCCATATTCCTGACCCGGGTGCGATTCGAACACACAACCTTCTGATCTGGAGTCAGACGCGCTACCGTTGCGCCACCGGGCCGCGCAGCTGCGGTGCTCTAAATTACGGATAGGATACCTGGGTTATATTCGAACGACCTATTGCTGGTGTCGACAATCATTGAGTTCTGTTACATAGCTCCTCTGTTGCAAGAGCGTTCGTTTCGAGAGCATGGGGTCTCTGCCCAAATGTGGCTACTGCAGTTCAAGGTGACCCCGGAAGTCGTGCGCTTTGTGAGTGTAATATACGTTTCGTGCACCAAGGCCATGGGCTTGAAAGTTTGGCAGGATGGTAGACTTTGTGATAAGACGTGGTGCTATTATTCGGCTTTCTAGAAGACGCCGCGTGAACATCCAGCTGGGGAAACGGGAACATCACAAGTAGAAATAAAAAGGAAAAAAGGTAACGGCCATATTCCTGACCCGGGTGTGATTCGAACACACAACCTTCTGATCTGGAGTCAGACGCGCTACCGTTGCGCCACCGGGCCGCGCAGCTGCGGTGCTCTAAATTACGGATAGGATACCTGGGTTATATTCGAACGACCTATTGCTGGTGTCGACAATCATTGAGTTCTGTTACATAGCTCCTCTGTTGCAAGAGCGTTCGTTTCGAGAGCATGGGGTCTGTGCCCAAATGTGGCTACTGCAGTTCAAGGTGACCCCGGAAGTCGTGCGCTTTGTGAGTGTAATATACGTTTCGTTCACCAAGGCCATGGGCTTGAAAGTTTGGCAGGATGGTATTCTTTGTGATAAGACGTGGTGCTATTATTCGGCTTTCTAGAAGACGCCGCGTGAACATCCAGCTGGGGAAACGGGAACATCACAAGTAGAAATAAAAAGGAAAAAAGGTAACGGCCATATTCCTGACCCGGGTGTGATTCGAACACACAACCTTCTGATCTGGAGTCAGACGCGCTACCGTTGCGCCACCGGGCCGCGCAGCTGCGGTGCTCTAAATTACGGATAGGATACCTGGGTTATATTCGAAGGACCTATTGCTGGTGTCGACAATCATTGAGTTCTGTTACATAGCTCCTCTGTTGCAAGAGCGTTCGTTTCGAGAGCATGGGGTCTGTGCCCAAATGTGGCTACTGCAGTTCAAGGGGACCCCGGAAGTCGTGCGCTTTGTGAGTGTAATATACGTTTCGTGCAGCAGCGCCGTGGGCTTGAAAGTTGGGAGGATGGTAGACTTTCTGATAAGACGTGGTGCTATTATTAGGCTTCCTAGAAGACGCCGCGTGGAAATCCAGCTGGGGAAACAGGAACATCGCAAGTACAAAAAAAAAGGGAAAAAAGGAAACGGCTATATTCCCGACCCGGGTGTGATTCGAACACAGAACCTTTGTGATCTGGAGTCAGACGCGCTAACGTTGCGCCAGCGGGCCGCACAGCTGCGGTGCTCTAAATTACGGATAGGATACCTGCGTTGTATTAGAACGACCTATTGCTGGTGTCGACAATCATTGAGTTCTGTTACATAGCTCCTCTGTTGCAAGAACGTTCGTTTCGAGAGCATGGGGTTGGTGCGCAAATGTGGCTATTGCAGTTCAAGGGGACCCCGGAAGTCGTGCGCTGTGTGACTGTAATATACGTTTCGTACACCAGCGCCGTGGGCTTGAAAGTTGGCAGGATGGTAGACTTTGTGATAATACGTGGGGTATTATTTGGCTTCCTAGAAGGCGCCGCGTGAAATTCCAGCTGGGGAAACAGGAACATCGCAAGTAGAAATGAAAAGGAAAAAGGAAACGTCTATATTCCTGACCCGGGTGGGATTCGAACACAGAACCTTCTGATCTGGAGTCAGACGCGCTACCGTTGCTTTTTTTTTTTTCTTTTTATTGCCACACTCTGACAGAGAACAAGCACACAAAGCAAGGAAAACAGGAACACAAAGCTGTAACATACACTGATAAAACTGCTAACAGTCTTTTGCTAGCAGGAAATGGCTAAAACTGCTTAAGGTTTGTCAGCGACTCCATTACTGGAAGCCATTCCGGGGGGTCAGGCTGAGTCTTCCAAACCTCTACAATCAAACGAACAGTTTCTCCAAAGTATTCCTTGGAACGTTTAGCATCAACATCGCGGTGGCGTATAGCCATGCGAGATTTCCAAATGCCGTGCAGAGCCAAAACCATCACCACATCACCCGCCGTCATTCTCGATGGGTATAAACCTGATTCCGTAGGCGTCTAGAGGGAAATCTTTCTTTAATATCATCTGAAGCCCGTCCCAAAAAAAGACCCCATCCCAACATTTTAAAAACACGTGTCCTACTGACTCCGGCTTTTTGCACGGATAACAGTCAACCCCCCACGGAACTTACAGTCCTTTCTCTTTTCGCCACGTTTTGACTGTTGGGACACCCGCGTGGAGCTTAAAAAAGAACGTTTTAACCCATGGCGGTACCGCCATAGTTTTCACGCGTTTAAGCACATCCTGGCCCGGCCCTGCACGGTACATTGACCGGTACAGTGGAACTGGAAATAGAGTCAACGAGATCATTATACAATTTTTTCCGCGTGACGCTACATAGGTATTCCATCGTGAAGCGGGCACGCAAAAACTGGGTCGCTTGAACAACTTCGCGGAAGTATCCCTTCATTATCAAGACAGGGAAACATGCTGACGCTATAAAAAAATCGGGTAACACCACAGACAACTTCATTTGGCAAACAGTACGCAAAAAGGGGTCTTGTACATCCCGAAGGAAGAGAAAACGATTGACAACCTGTCGCAAAAATCAACACGGCGAAAACACGGTGCAACGCCTGCAGATGCGCACGCGAACAGTGTAACACCTGGAGCACGTACCATATTTTACTTATCAAGAACACATTGCAGACTGAGCCTCTTGCAAAAATGCAGAGCCCAGTGCCTTGCCATTTTTCTGCTTTATCGCGCAATTCAGCTGTCTGTCTGCGCCAATAGGGATCACTGTCCTCGTAGTTTTCGAGAGGCACACCTAAGTATCTGGTTGGCGTCGTCTGCCAGCTTATGCTTTCAAACACCTCCGGGGCTTCTTCCCATTGGCCGTGCCAGAAACCTAAACATTTTTGCCAGTTCGCACTGCTGGCACTGTATTTACAAAAGGCCTTTAGTGTCTTTACAGCTTCGGTTATGCTGCTTTTATCAATAAAGAAAAGTGCAATGTCGTCGGCATAGGCCAACACACGCACCTCACACGACTGTAGTCGAAAGCCGTTGATGGTTTTGCTTCCAATATCACTCAAACAAAACGCTTCTACATATACACAGAAAAGCAATGGGGACAATGGGCAACCCTGACGTACGCCACGTTGAACCTGCACTGCTTTGCTGAGCGACTTGTTCACAACGAGGCTAGTTGAACACCCACTATACGCCATGCGTACTCCTTGAAGAATAACAGCCCCTACATTTATATGCTCTAACATGGCTATAAGGAGCTTGTGTGATACCTGATCGAACGCCTTTTCCAGGTCTACCTGGAACATTGCTAGAGAACCTTGAGTGCTGTCGCAACACTCAAGAACACTTCGAGCAGTATGAATGTTCGTTACTATCGACCGCCCCTTTATACCGAATGTCTGATGCGGTCCAACGATGTCCCTAATAACAGTCTGCAAACGACTCGCCAGAATTTTCATTAGAATCTTATAGTCTACATTAGTGAGACTGATTGGGCGATACCCAGATACAGCTCGGAGTTTGGCGTCATCATCTGACTTAGGAATAAAAATGGTGTGCGACTCATGAAAAGACGGTGGCAGCACACCATTCTGATACGCCTCAGCGTATAACGTACACAACACCGGACTTAGGCACTCTTTAAACTTTTTATAGAATGCAGCGCTTAGCCCATCGGGGCCATGCGTCTTTCCGGGCTCAACTCCTCTATAGCTTTTCTTACTTCATTCTCCGTTATGTCTGTTTCGAGCAGTGCTGACATCTCTTTGTTTAGGCATGGTAACAATCTCAAAAATTCATCCTTAAACGCCACATCAATAGCGTGACGTGCAAACAGCTTGTCGTAAAAGTGACAAAAACAGCGTTCTATGCTGGCTTGGTCCTTGTACAAGACGCCTTCGCTTTCTATTTCCGCTATCGCATTTCTGCGAGCGTACTTTTTCTCGGAGCATAAGGCTCTTTTGGTCGGCGCCTCTCCCAGCAGCATCTTTTCTGCTCTTGCGCGAACAAGCGCGCCATGATATTTGCCCTCATCTAATACCTCGAGCTGTGCTTTAACATTCTGTATGTCATCTCTGCACGTCCCTGGCGATTTACATTCTGCTACAATAAGAGCGTCGAGATTACTTCGTAGCGTGGCTTCTTTCTTTTTCTCGTCGCTCTTCATTGCGGAGGAACGTTCAAGGCCTTTTAGCTTAACTTCTTGTTTGAACAGCTCCCACTTCCGAATGAAGTTCGTCACGCCTGAGCTGCTAAATGAGGTCCGTGCGCATGCGTCAACGGCCTCGACGAATTGATCATCTTGCAGAAGTTTGTTGTTCATTTTCCACAAACCCCAGGAGAACGCGTTTACACGTTTAGCGGCCCTGCCTAGTGTTATCGACACCAGACAATGGTCGCTAAATGAAACTGGGGTCACTTCGTAATTGTCACATTCAGGTAGAGTTCTACGGAAAAATACACCCTGTCGAGCCGCGCATGACTATTGCCCTCAAAATGTGTATAGCGAACGGTGCCTGCATTGCTCATGCTATCACCTGCATCTTCCAGGGCGCAGCCGGCTACTATCTCATTCAGTACCACCGTACTGGCGTCTCTGAAATTGGTCGTGCTGCTTTTATCGCGCGCTGAGCAAACAAATATAATCGTCCATTAAAATTAAGAGCCGTTAGTCTCACACCATGGACGCATTTCTTCAAAGAAAGCCTTCCTTTCGGCTGTATTGGTGGGCCCGTAGACACACATTACACGCCATTCATTGGAACAATACTCCAAGTCACACACAACATACCGCACCGTTTCCGAGGCGGTGGCGGTCTTTAGAGCGGCCCCTAAGCTTCTCCGAATTAGAAGTGCGCAACCCGCAGAAAACCCGACCGCATGCGACACGCACACATCATAGCGCGCAATGAAGGGCCGCACCGTACGATCGGTCTGGTCCTCCCTCCCAACTATGGTCTCTTACAAGGCCACGATGTCCAAATCCTCATCTGTTACGAGTCGATACACCTGATTTTGACGTCTCCGATCCGAAAATCCCCTGACGTTAAGCGTGGTGGCTCAAGTAAACCATGTTTAGGAGGGAGCTAGACTTATCGCACAACACTTACATTCATGCAGCACGAAAAAGAAAGACGCTTCGTCAACTGCAAACATCCCATACACGCTCCAAAATCCCGCAATTATAAAACATTCGTATGGCCTGCGGGGCGGGATTCACGGCTGCTGCAATACGCACTGCCACCCTCCCCCCAGTCAAACCTAAAGATCAAAGCATAAACATCAGGAACACAATACCCACTCCAAAATTACTGCCTTGACCGAACTACGCTGTTGCGTTTAGTTCGTTGGCAGTTCAAAACAGCAGCGCAACAACAAACACTGAGGAACAGGATGGCGACTACCTTTCGTAGTGACGTGCTGCCTAAGTGGGCGGAGCCGGAGTTTTCGTTCGGTCTGGTGGGACATTGGGCTTCGGCTTGAAGCTCGGACGTATCACTGAAACCGCCTTAGCCGGGGGCTCCTCGCTGCTGGTGAGTCCGTCACCCTGCTCTGTGTCGTTGCTTTCGCGTTGTCGCTTTGCCACGGCCACACTCAGGTCCATTTGCACGGCTTCGGCTGCTCGAGCCGACACCTCCGTCGTCCCCTGACTTGCCGCTCCGCTGCCGTTGGCCTCGTTCGACGAGACGTGAGGGGGAAGCGTCTTTGGTTGGACCGGCTCATCCTTTTCAGAAACGCGCTGGCCAGCCTCGGCCTCGACCCGCCCCGCCGACGTCGAATCCTTCACCACCTTGTCGGCTACTCCTGCAGCTGTCTCCTCCGCTTCTGCATCATCCGTGAGGTTTTCGCGGAGGTCGTCCTCCCTCGCTGGACCGGTGACGCTGTCACAGGACTTAACGCAGGCGCTTGCATCATGCCCGAAGCGACGGCACGAAGAACACTTCGGAACCTTGCCTTCACGCCTGACGTGCCCCTTGAGGTTGCAACGTAAGCACTGCGGGGCCCTTCCGGCGACGACGACGAGGGCCTTGTCACCCGCCACACGAAGTTCGTGCGGCAGATCGTCGATGGTCACGCCCGCCTTCAACTTGAGGGACACCGTACGAAGTGTCAAGCCCTTGTCTTGGATGCCTTCGACGCGCCACCGCTCCCTGCGCACCTCGCCGACACGCCCGTAGGGCGCCAGCGCTGCGCGAACGGCGTCGTATGGCACGTTGTGCAGCAGCCAGTGAAGCTTGAGGTGGGCTTCTTGATTAAACGGGTCGATAACAAGGCACCGACGATCCTTCACCTTGATATCAGTGAGCGCAGAAATCTTCTTTACACCCTCCGCCGACTTGAACGTCACTGCCCAAACGTGACTCATCTGGTACGCCCCCAACGCCACGACGTCGGGGAGCAGTTCCAGACGAGCCAAAACGTCCCGAAAGTCCTCAACGCGGTAAGGCTGGGCACGCATGTCGGCATGAAAAAAAAACGTGTTTAAAACCGACTGACCTGAAGGAAACTATGGCAAAAGTACTTGGTAATCATCAGCATCCTGGGCAAATATCCTGTTACCGCAGACCGAAAGGCCCGCTGAAGCTGCTCCTTGGGCGGAGCTCGACATTCTGCGACCGCACGCTAGCGCTACCGGAAGCAGAATCCCACGCGGTACCGTTGCGCCACCGGGCAGCACAGCTGCGGTGCTATAAATAACGGATACGATACCTGCGTTTTATTAGAATGACCTATTGCTGGTGTCGACAATCACTGAGTTCTGTTACGTAGCCTTTGTTTCAAGAACGTTCCTTTCGAGAGTATGGGGTCGGTGCGCTAATGTGGCTACTGCAGTCCAAGGGGACCCCGGAAGTCGTGCGCTTTGTGAGTGTAATATACGTTTCGGGAACCAACGCCATGGGCTTGAAAGTATGCAGGATGGCAGACTTTGTGATAAGACGTGGTGCTATTCGGCTTCCTAGAAGACTGCGCGTGAAAATACAGCTGGGGAAACGGTAATATCGCAAGTAGAAAAAGAAGGAAAAGATGAAACGGTTACATTCCTGACCAGGGTGTGATTCGAACACACAACCTTCTGATCTGGAGTCAGACGCGCTACCGTTGCGCCACCGCGCCGCGCAGCTGCGGTGCTCTAAATTACGGATAGGATACCTGAGTTTTATTAATTGCTGGTGTCGACAATCATTGAGTTCTGTTACGTAGCCTCTGTTTGGAGAACGTTCGTTTCGAGAGTATGGGGTCGGTGCGCAAATGTGGCTACTGCAGTCCAAGGGGACCCCGGAAGTCGTGCGCTTTGTGAGTGTAATATACGTTTCGGGAACCAACGCCATGGGTTTGAAAGTTGGCAGGATGGTGGACTTTGCGATAAGACGTGGTGCTATTATTCGGTTTCCTAGAAGACGCCACGTGAAACTCCAGCTGTGGAAACGGTAATATCGTAAGTAGAAATAAAAAGGAAAAAACGAAACGGTTATATTCCTGGCCCGGGTGTGATTCGAACACACAACCTTCTGATCTGGAGTCAGACGCGCTACCGTTGCGCCACCGGGCCGCACAGCTACAGTGCTCTAAATTACGGATAGGATACCTCCGTTTTATTAATTGCTGGTGTCGACAATCATTGAGTTCTGTAACGTTGCCTCTGTTTGAAGAACGTTCGTTTCGGGAGTATGGGGTCGGTTCGCGAATGTGGCTACTGCATTCCAAGGGGACCCCGGAAGTCGTGCGCTATGTGAGTGTAATATACGTTTCGTGCACCAACGCCATGGGTTTGAAACTTGCAGAATGGTATACTTTGTGATAAGACGTGGTGCTATTATTCGGCTTCCTAGAAGACGCCGCGTGAAAATCCAGCTGGGGTAACGGTAATATCGCAAGTAGAAATAAAAAGGAAAAAAGGAAACGGTTATATTTCTGACCCGGGTGTGATTCGAACACACCACCTTCTGATCTGGAGTCAGACGCGCTACCGTTGTTCCACCGGGCCGCACAGCTATGGTCCTCTAAATTACGGATAGAATACAACGTCATTTATGCTATCACAACATTCGAGAATGCTCCGTACTATATGTATATTACTTGTGATAGACCTTCCCTTTATACCACATGTTTGGTGTTCACCCACTATGTTCGTTATCACACTCTGTAATCTCTTTGCTAAAACTTTCATTAAAATTTTATAATCAACATTCATTAAAGATATTGGCCTATACGCAGTAACTTTTCTGAGCTCTTCGCTTACGTCTGTTTTCGGTATGAGGACAGTGTGCAAGGACAGTGTGCAGTCTTTCCTGCTTGTAGGCTTGTACAGGCCACACAACACTGCACTTAAGTCATTGCGGAAGGCTTTGTAGAACGCCGTGCACAACCTGTCTGGGCCTGGAGACTTTCCCGGACTTAGTTCGTCGATAGCCTTCTTAACCTCGTCCACTGTAATTGGTACTTCTAAATTTTCTTTTGTCTCATCGTCTGTCACCGTCAAGAATCTTAAAAAGTTGTCCTTAAACCGTGATCTGGAGTCAGACGCGCTACCGTTGCGCCACCGGGCCGCAACGCTACGGTGCTCTAAATTACGTATAGGATACCTGCGTTTTATATATTGCTGGTGTCGACAATCATTGAGTTCTGTTACGTAGCCTCTGTTTGAAGAACGTTCGTTTCGAGAGTATGGGGTCGGTGCGCGAATGTGGCTACTGCATTCCAAGGGGACCCCGGAAGTCGTGCGCTTTGTGAGTGTAATATACGTTTCGTGCACCAACGCCATAGGTTTGAAACTTGCAGGATGGTAGACTTTGTGATAAGACGTGGTGCTATTATTCGGCTTCCTAGAAGACGCCGCGTGAAAATCCAGCTGGGGAAATGGGAATATCAAGTAGAAATAAAAAGGAAAAAAGGAAACGGCTTTATTCCTGACCCGGGTGTGATTCCAACATCCAACTAGCTGATCTGGAGCCAGACGCGCTACCATTGCGCGACTGGGCCTTTTTTCTTTTTTTTAGCTTCATTTAAAAACCAGTACTATGTACATAGTAAAAAAGGCAGTCTTTGCCTTTATACATCAGAGGCCGTTGACATAACAGAGTGTACTCAGCGAAGTGAAACACACAGATACACTGGTTCATTTTGAAATCACGGATGGACGCGTCTGTGCAATTGCGACTGCACTACTTTGCACTTGCTGGATAGCTTGTTGTCTGCACTTTTTAACAGAGAGCTGGTGTAGGCAAATGCGGCACAAAAATGCGTCCACGCGGACTTTTGCTCCCTCCAAACAAAGGACGTGTTCCGTGCGAGACCGCAAAATCGCATACAATCCGAACAGCAGGACAATTTCCACATATTTGTCATCTCGGTATTCCTCACTTGTGAGAAACTTCCCATCCTTCCGAGATGCATACAGAGAAATTCCAAATGCTGATCTGACCTCAGGCAGTAAAAGTAAACAGCCCCCTGACGTACGCACAGCATGGCAAACACACACGTTGTAGTTTCCTCGAAACTGCCAAATAATCTGCTCCGTCTGCTCCTCAGTTTTTACCTTAGTCTCTCGAATGGCGATGAGGTCAAGGTCATGTTCAATAAAGAGCATACTCAGCTGGCACTGCCTCCTGCTGGCCGCGAAATCCCGGACGTTTATCGTACCTATTCACAATGCTGTTTTATCCATTGATGTCTCGATTAATGACACAGACTAGGAGCAGAAATTTCGCTGCATCTCTCAATACACTGTTGGCAACCCACTACACTCACCCACCCACGCATACACACACACACGCAAGCACACACACACACACACACCCAAACCCAAAAAACCTCGTGATGGTGGCATACCTCGAGGGCACTTTGCAAGGTCGTTGAGGGCTTTGAGTCTGCCATTACAAGTCTCTGCTTTCGACACGTGTCCATCCTCATTTCTTGGGGGGCTTCGATGCACTCTTATGTCTCTCCGTTGGAATGTTCGGCCTCACCTTCAGTTTCGGTCGACGCCGAACACCGGTTTCCGTAGACAGTTCACACGCACTAGTGTTCCCGGAGCCTTCGTCCTCGTCATCGTCGTCGACGTCCCGGACCCGTTTGCCACTCCCACCATTGGCGTCGGCCATTTCAGCGTCTGCCTCGTCCTGTGGTGTTGTTCCTTGCCAGTCGTCGCTTACAGGAGGTTGGCTTCCGTCGCTGGTGGGGCCGGCTCGCTGGGTTGCAGTAGCGGACAGCACTTCCACAATTTGTGGTTCACCGCACTGCTTGCCTTCTGGCTGCTCTTTGGCGCCTTCTAGTCCGGGTAGTTGAAGCTCGGGGGTGGTCGTTCGGCCGCCGTCCCCCTTTGCCTCGTCCTCCCCCTTGTCGCTGCCCGTTTCACCGTTGGCGTCGTCCTTGACGTCTATTGCCACTGCACAGGGTTCTTCCTCTCGTGCCCTGGCTGCTTCTTCCGCATCGGCTTCATCCATGAGGTGTTCCGACGCTTCGTCGACGACCGCTGGACCAGTGACACCTGCGTACGTCTTGACGCAAGCGGCGGCGTCATGACCGAAGTGTCTACACGTTTCACAGCGGGGCACTCGACATTCCCTGCGGACGTGACCTGTGCCGCGACAGCGTAGGCACTAGGGGGGCTACCCGGGACAGCGACCAGCGCATTGTCCCCCGCGACACGTAGCTGATGAGGCAGGTCCTCCACTTTCAGCCCGGCCTTCAGTTTGAGCGACACGGACCGCGTCGTTGACGCTTGCTCGGTACAGCCGCGAACTCGCCACCGCTCCCTCGCTACTTCGGTCACTTTTTCTAGGGCGCAAGAGCCACCCGCAAATCGTCGTCGGTCACGTTATGCAAAACCCAGTGCAGCTTGAGCCGAATGTCTTGGTTGCTGGAGTCGACGATGATACACCGCCTTTCCTTCACCGTCACCTCCTTCGCAGCTAGCGTTTTCTTCAGTGCTTCGGCATTCTTGAACGTGACAGCCCAAACATGATTCATTTGAAACGCCCACAACGCGGCAACGTCGGCGAGCGCTCCCAATCTTATCAGCATGTCACGAAAATCTTCCACCCGGTAGGTCCTTCCTTTCATGTCAGCGTGAAAAAATAAAGTATCCAAAACAGTAGTACCTGTTGGCAGAGTCGGCAGAAGAACTTGGTATTCCTGAGAAATACTTTCCATGGTCCTGTTTCCGCGACCCGGGTGGGCCGCAAAATCCGCTCTCCAGGAGCTCATGAAAAACACGTCCGCACACCGAGGTGGCCGGAAGTGGGTTGCGCCACCGGACCGCACAGCTCCAGTGCTCTAAATTACGGATAGGATACCTGCGTTATATTAGAACGACCTATTGCTGGTGTCGACAATCACTGAGTTCTGTTACATAGCTCCTCTGTTTCAAGAACGTTCGTTTCGAGAGTATGGGGTCGGTGCGCTAATGTGGCTACTGCAGTCCAAGGGGACCTCGGAAGTCGTGCGCTTTGTGAGTGTAATATACGTTTCGTGCACCAGCGCCATGGGCTTGAAAGTTGGCAGAATAGTAGACTTTGTGATAAGACGTGGTGCTATTATTCGGCTTCCTAGACAACGCCGTGTGAAAATCCAGCTGGGGAAACGGGAACATCGCAAATAGAAATAAAAAGGAAAAAAGGAAACAGCCATATTCGTGACCCGGGTGTGATTCGAACACACAACCTTCTCATCTGGAGTTAGACGCGCTACCGTTGCGCCACCGGGCCGCACAGCTGCGGCGCTCTAAATTACGCATACGATACCTGAGTTTTATTAGAAGGAAAGATTGCTGGTGTCGACAATCATTGAGTTCTGTTACATAGCTCCTCTGTTTCAAGAACGTTCTTTTTGAGAGTATGGGGTCGGTGCGCTAATGTGGCTACTGCAGTCCAAGGGGACCTCGGAAGTCGTGCGCTTTGTGAGTGTAATATGCGTTTCATGCACCAACGCCATGGGCTTGAAAGTTGGCAGGATGGTAGACTTTTTGATCAGACGTGGGGCTATTATTCGGCTTCCTAGAAGACGCCGCGTGAAAATCCAGCGGGGGAAACGGGAATATCGCAAGTAGAAACAAAAAGGATTAAAGG
The DNA here is from genome assembly GCF_048455015.1 of Haemaphysalis longicornis. Taxonomy (NCBI): domain Eukaryota; kingdom Metazoa; phylum Arthropoda; class Arachnida; order Ixodida; family Ixodidae; genus Haemaphysalis; species Haemaphysalis longicornis. The sequence continues at coordinate 159,064,048 of NW_027526203.1, read as the reverse complement.
AAACGGGTATATTCGTGACCCGGGTGTGATTCGAACACACAACCTTCTCATCTGGAGTTAGACGCGCTACCGTTGCGCCACCGGGCCGCACAGCTGCGGCGCTCTAAATTACGCATACGATACCTGAGTTTTATTAGAAGGAAAGATTGCTGGTGTCGACAATCATTGAGTTCTGTTACATAGCTCCTCTGTTTCAAGAACGTTCTTTTCGAGAGTATGGGGTCGGTGCGCTAATGTGGCTACTGCAGTCCAAGGGGACCTCGGAAGTCGTGCGCTTTGTGAGTGTAATATACGTTTCATGCACCAACGCCATGGGCTTGAAAGTTGGCAGGATGGTAGACTTTTTGATCAGACGTGGGGCTATTATTCGGCTTCCTAGAAGACGCCGCGTGAAAATTCAGCGGGGGAAACGGGAATATCGCAAGTAGAAACAAAAAGGATTAAAGGAAACGGGTATATTCGTGACCCGGGTGTGATTCGAACACACAACCTTCTCATCTGGAGTTAGACGCGCTACCGTTGCGCCACCGGGCCGCACAGCTGCGGCGCTCTAAATTACGCATACGATACCTGAGTTTTATTAGAAGGAAAGATTGCTGGTGTCGACAATCATTGAGTTCTGTTACATAGCTCCTCTGTTTCAAGAACGTTCTTTTCGAGAGTATGGGGTCGGTGCGCTAATGTGGCTACTGCAGTCCAAGGGGACCTCGGAAGTCGTGCGCTTTGTGAGTGTAATATGCGTTTCATGCACCAACGCCATGGGCTTGAAAGTTGGCAGGATGGTAGACTTTTTGATCAGACGTGGGGCTATTATTCGGCTTCCTAGAAGACGCCGCGTGAAAATCCAGCGGGGGAAACGGGAATATCGCAAGTAGAAACAAAAAGGATTAAAGGAAACGGGTATATTCGTGACCCGGGTGTGATTCGAACACACAACCTTCTCATCTGGAGTTAGACGCGCTACCGTTGCGCCACCGGGCCGCACAGCTGCGGCGCTCTAAATTACGCATACGATACCTGAGTTTTATTAGAAGGAAAGATTGCTGGTGTCGACAATCATTGAGTTCTGTTACATAGCTCCTCTGTTTCAAGAACGTTCTTTTCGAGAGTATGGGGTCGGTGCGCTAATGTGGCTACTGCAGTCCAAGGGGACCTCGGAAGTCGTGCGCTTTGTGAGTGTAATATACGTTTCATGCACCAACGCCATGGGCTTGAAAGTTGGCAGGATGGTAGACTTTTTGATCAGACGTGGGGCTATTATTCGGCTTCCTAGAAGACGCCGCGTGAAAATTCAGCGGGGGAAACGGGAATATCGCAAGTAGAAACAAAAAGGATTAAAGGAAACGGGTATATTCGTGACCCGGGTGTGATTCGAACACACAACCTTCTCATCTGGAGTTAGACGCGCTACCGTTGCGCCACCGGGCCGCACAGCTGCGGCGCTCTAAATTACGCATACGATACCTGAGTTTTATTAGAAGGAAAGATTGCTGGTGTCGACAATCATTGAGTTCTGTTACATAGCTCCTCTGTTTCAAGAACGTTCTTTTCGAGAGTATGGGGTCGGTGCGCTAATGTGGCTACTGCAGTCCAAGGGGACCTCGGAAGTCGTGCGCTTTGTGAGTGTAATATGCGTTTCATGCACCAACGCCATGGGCTTGAAAGTTGGCAGGATGGTAGACTTTTTGATCAGACGTGGGGCTATTATTCGGCTTCCTAGAAGACGCCGCGTGAAAATCCAGCGGGGGAAACGGGAATATCGCAAGTAGAAACAAAAAGGATTAAAGGAAACGGGTATATTCGTGACCCGGGTGTGATTCGAACACACAACCTTCTCATCTGGAGTTAGACGCGCTACCGTTGCGCCACCGGGCCGCACAGCTGCGGCGCTCTAAATTACGCATACGATACCTGAGTTTTATTAGAAGGAAAGATTGCTGGTGTCGACAATCATTGAGTTCTGTTACATAGCTCCTCTGTTTCAAGAACGTTCTTTTCGAGAGTATGGGGTCGGTGCGCTAATGTGGCTACTGCAGTCCAAGGGGACCTCGGAAGTCGTGCGCTTTGTGAGTGTAATATGCGTTTCATGCACCAACGCCATGGGCTTGAAAGTTGGCAGGATGGTAGACTTTTTGATCAGACGTGGGGCTATTATTCGGCTTCCTAGAAGACGCCGCGTGAAAATCCAGCGGGGGAAACGGGAATATCGCAAGTAGAAACAAAAAGGATTAAAGGAAACGGGTATATTCGTGACCCGGGTGTGATTCGAACACACAACCTTCTCATCTGGAGTTAGACGCGCTACCGTTGCGCCACCGGGCCGCACAGCTGCGGCGCTCTAAATTACGCATACGATACCTGAGTTTTATTAGAAGGAAAGATTGCTGGTGTCGACAATCATTGAGTTCTGTTACATAGCTCCTCTGTTTCAAGAACGTTCTTTTCGAGAGTATGGGGTCGGTGCGCTAATGTGGCTACTGCAGTCCAAGGGGACCTCGGAAGTCGTGCGCTTTGTGAGTGTAATATGCGTTTCATGCACCAACGCCATGGGCTTGAAAGTTGGCAGGATGGTAGACTTTTTGATCAGACGTGGGGCTATTATTCGGCTTCCTAGAAGACGCCGCGTGAAAATCCAGCGGGGGAAACGGGAATATCGCAAGTAGAAACAAAAAGGATTAAAGGAAACGGGTATATTCGTGACCCGGGTGTGATTCGAACACACAACCTTCTCATCTGGAGTTAGACGCGCTACCGTTGCGCCACCGGGCCGCACAGCTGCGGCGCTCTAAATTACGCATACGATACCTGAGTTTTATTAGAAGGAAAGATTGCTGGTGTCGACAATCATTGAGTTCTGTTACATAGCTCCTCTGTTTCAAGAACGTTCTTTTCGAGAGTATGGGGTCGGTGCGCTAATGTGGCTACTGCAGTCCAAGGGGACCTCGGAAGTCGTGCGCTTTGTGAGTGTAATATGCGTTTCATGCACCAACGCCATGGGCTTGAAAGTTGGCAGGATGGTAGACTTTTTGATCAGACGTGGGGCTATTATTCGGCTTCCTAGAAGACGCCGCGTGAAAATCCAGCGGGGGAAACGGGAATATCGCAAGTAGAAACAAAAAGGATTAAAGGAAACGGGTATATTCGTGACCCGGGTGTGATTCGAACACACAACCTTCTCATCTGGAGTTAGACGCGCTACCGTTGCGCCACCGGGCCGCACAGCTGCGGCGCTCTAAATTACGCATACGATACCTGAGTTTTATTAGAAGGAAAGATTGCTGGTGTCGACAATCATTGAGTTCTGTTACATAGCTCCTCTGTTTCAAAAACGTTCTTTTCGAGAGTATGGGGTCGGTGCGCTAATGTGGCTACTGCAGTCCAAGGGGACCTCGGAAGTCGTGCGCTTTGTGAGTGTAATATACGTTTCATGCACCAACGCCATGGGCTTGAAAGTTGGCAGGATGGTAGACTTTTTGATCAGACGTGGGGCTATTATTCGGCTTCCTAGAAGACGCCGCGTGAAAATCCAGCGGGGGAAACGGGAATATCGCAAGTAGAAACAAAAAGGATTAAAGGAAACGGGTATATTCGTGACCCGGGTGTGATTCGAACACACAACCTTCTCATCTGGAGTTAGACGCGCTACCGTTGCGCCACCGGGCCGCACAGCTGCGGCGCTCTAAATTACGCATACGATACCTGAGTTTTATTAGAAGGAAAGATTGCTGGTGTCGACAATCATTGAGTTCTGTTACATAGCTCCTCTGTTTCAAGAACGTTCTTTTCGAGAGTATGGGGTCGGTGCGCTAATGTGGCTACTGCAGTCCAAGGGGACCTCGGAAGTCGTGCGCTTTGTGAGTGTAATATGCGTTTCATGCACCAACGCCATGGGTTTGAAAGTTGGCAGGATGGTAGACTTTTTGATCAGACGTGGGGCTATTATTCGGCTTCCTAGAAGACGCCGCGTGAAAATCCAGCGGGGGAAACGGGAATATCGCAAGTAGAAACAAAAAGGATTAAAGGAAACGGGTATATTCGTGACCCGGGTGTGATTCGAACACACAACCTTCTCATCTGGAGTTAGACGCGCTACCGTTGCGCCACCGGGCCGCACAGCTGCGGCGCTCTAAATTACGCATACGATACCTGAGTTGAAAGTGAACATTTCGACAGACTTCTGTCTGGTTGGGAAATTACTTAGAAGGAAAGATTGCTGGTGTCGACAATCATTGAGTTCTGTTACATAGCTCCTCTGTTTCAAGAACGTTCTTTTCGAGAGTATGGGGTCGGGGCGCTAATGTGGCTACTGCAGTCCAAGGGGACCTCGGAAGTCGTGCGCTTTGTGAGTGTAATATGCGTTTCATGCACCAACGCCATGGGCTTGAAAGTTGGCAGGATGGTAGACTTTTTGATCAGACGTGGGGCTATTATTCGGCTTCCTAGAAGACGCCGCGTGAAAATCCAGCGGGGGAAACGGGAATATCGCAAGTAGAAACAAAAAGGATTAAAGGAAACGGGTATATTCGTGACCCGGGTGTGATTCGAACACACAACCTTCTCATCTGGAGTTAGACGCGCTACCGTTGCGCCACCGGGCCGCACAGCTGCGGCGCTCTAAATTACGCATACGATACCTGAGTTTTATTAGAAGGAAAGATTGCTGGTGTCGACAATCATTGAGTTCTGTTACATAGCTCCTCTGTTTCAAGAACGTTCTTTTCGAGAGTATGGGGTCGGTGCGCTAATGTGGCTACTGCAGTCCAAGGGGACCTCGGAAGTCGTGCGCTTTGTGAGTGTAATATGCGTTTCATGCACCAACGCCATGGGCTTGAAAGTTGGCAGGATGGTAGACTTTTTGATCAGACGTGGGGCTATTATTCGGCTTCCTAGAAGACGCCGCGTGAAAATCCAGCGGGGGAAACGGGAATATCGCAAGTAGAAACAAAAAGGATTAAAGGAAACGGGTATATTCGTGACCCGGGTGTGATTCGAACACACAACCTTCTCATCTGGAGTTAGACGCGCTACCGTTGCGCCACCGGGCCGCACAGCTGCGGCGCTCTAAATTACGCATACGATACCTGAGTTTTATTAGAAGGAAAGATTGCTGGTGTCGACAATCATTGAGTTCTGTTACATAGCTCCTCTGTTTCAAGAACGTTCTTTTCGAGAGTATGGGGTCGGTGCGCTAATGTGGCTACTGCAGTCCAAGGGGACCTCGGAAGTCGTGCGCTTTGTGAGTGTAATATGCGTTTCATGCACCAACGCCATGGGCTTGAAAGTTGGCAGGATGGTAGACTTTTTGATCAGACGTGGGGCTATTATTCGGCTTCCTAGAAGACGCCGCGTGAAAATCCAGCGGGGGAAACGGGAATATCGCAAGTAGAAACAAAAAGGATTAAAGGAAACGGGTATATTCGTGACCCGGGTGTGATTCGAACACACAACCTTCTCATCTGGAGTTAGACGCGCTACCGTTGCGCCACCGGGCCGCACAGCTGCGGCGCTCTAAATTACGCATACGATACCTGAGTTTTATTAGAAGGAAAGATTGCTGGTGTCGACAATCATTGAGTTCTGTTACATAGCTCCTCTGTTTCAAGAACGTTCTTTTCGAGAGTATGGGGTCGGTGCGCTAATGTGGCTACTGCAGTCCAAGGGGACCTCGGAAGTCGTGCGCTTTGTGAGTGTAATATGCGTTTCATGCACCAACGCCATGGGCTTGAAAGTTGGCAGGATGGTAGACTTTTTGATCAGACGTGGGGCTATTATTCGGCTTCCTAGAAGACGCCGCGTGAAAATCCAGCGGGGGAAACGGGAATATCGCAAGTAGAAACAAAAAGGATTAAAGGAAACGGGTATATTCGTGACCCGGGTGTGATTCGAACACACAACCTTCTCATCTGGAGTTAGACGCGCTACCGTTGCGCCACCGGGCCGCACAGCTGCGGCGCTCTAAATTACGCATACGATACCTGAGTTTTATTAGAAGGAAAGATTGCTGGTGTCGACAATCATTGAGTTCTGTTACATAGCTCCTCTGTTTCAAGAACGTTCTTTTCGAGAGTATGGGGTCGGTGCGCTAATGTGGCTACTGCAGTCCAAGGGGACCTCGGAAGTCGTGCGCTTTGTGAGTGTAATATGCGTTTCATGCACCAACGCCATGGGCTTGAAAGTTGGCAGGATGGTAGACTTTTTGATCAGACGTGGTGCTATTATTCGGCTTCCTAGACAACGCCGTGTGAAAATCCAGCTGGGGAAACGGGAACATCGCAAATAGAAATAAAAAGGAAAAAAGGAAACAGCCATATTCGTGACCCGGGTGTGATTCGAACACACAACCTTCTCATCTGGAGTTAGACGCGCTACCGTTGCGCCACCGGGCCGCACAGCTGCGGCGCTCTAAATTACGCATACGATACCTGAGTTTTATTAGAAGGAAAGATTGCTGGTGTCGACAATCATTGAGTTCTGTTACATAGCTCCTCTGTTTCAAGAACGTTCTTTTCGAGAGTATGGGGTCGGTGCGCTAATGTGGCTACTGCAGTCCAAGGGGACCTCGGAAGTCGTGCGCTTTGTGAGTGTAATATGCGTTTCATGCACCAACGCCATGGGCTTGAAAGTTGGCAGGATGGTAGACTTTTTGATCAGACGTGGGGCTATTATTCGGCTTCCTAGAAGACGCCGCGTGAAAATCCAGCGGGGGAAACGGGAATATCGCAAGTAGAAACAAAAAGGATTAAAGGAAACGGGTATATTCGTGACCCGGGTGTGATTCGAACACACAACCTTCTCATCTGGAGTTAGACGCGCTACCGTTGCGCCACCGGGCCGCACAGCTGCGGCGCTCTAAATTACGCATACGATACCTGAGTTTTATTAGAAGGAAAGATTGCTGGTGTCGACAATCATTGAGTTCTGTTACATAGCTCCTCTGTTTCAAGAACGTTCTTTTCGAGAGTATGGGGTCGGTGCGCTAATGTGGCTACTGCAGTCCAAGGGGACCTCGGAAGTCGTGCGCTTTGTGAGTGTAATATGCGTTTCATGCACCAACGCCATGGGCTTGAAAGTTGGCAGGATGGTAGACTTTTTGATCAGACGTGGGGCTATTATTCGGCTTCCTAGAAGACGCCGCGTGAAAATCCAGCGGGGGAAACGGGAATATCGCAAGTAGAAACAAAAAGGATTAAAGGAAACGGGTATATTCGTGACCCGGGTGTGATTCGAACACACAACCTTCTCATCTGGAGTTAGACGCGCTACCGTTGCGCCACCGGGCCGCACAGCTGCGGCGCTCTAAATTACGCATACGATACCTGAGTTTTATTAGAAGGAAAGATTGCTGGTGTCGACAATCATTGAGTTCTGTTACATAGCTCCTCTGTTTCAAGAACGTTCTTTTCGAGAGTATGGGGTCGGTGCGCTAATGTGGCTACTGCAGTCCAAGGGGACCTCGGAAGTCATGCGCTTTGTGAGTGTAATATGCGTTTCATGCACCAACGCCATGGGCTTGAAAGTTGGCAGGATGGTAGACTTTTTGATCAGACGTGGGGCTATTATTCGGCTTCCTAGAAGACGCCGCGTGAAAATCCAGCGGGGGAAACGGGAATATCGCAAGTAGAAACAAAAAGGATTAAAGGAAACGGGTATATTCGTGACCCGGGTGTGATTCGAACACACAACCTTCTCATCTGGAGTTAGACGCGCTACCGTTGCGCCACCGGGCCGCACAGCTGCGGCGCTCTAAATTACGCATACGATACCTGAGTTTTATTAGAAGGAAAGATTGCTGGTGTCGACAATCATTGAGTTCTGTTACATAGCTCCTCTGTTTCAAGAACGTTCTTTTCGAGAGTATGGGGTCGGTGCGCTAATGTGGCTACTGCAGTCCAAGGGGACCTCGGAAGTCATGCGCTTTGTGAGTGTAATATGCGTTTCATGCACCAACGCCATGGGCTTGAAAGTTGGCAGGATGGTAGACTTTTTGATCAGACGTGGGGCTATTATTCGGCTTCCTAGAAGACGCCGCGTGAAAATCCAGCGGGGGAAACGGGAATATCGCAAGTAGAAACAAAAAGGATTAAAGGAAACGGGTATATTCGTGACCCGGGTGTGATTCGAACACACAACCTTCTCATCTGGAGTTAGACGCGCTACCGTTGCGCCACCGGGCCGCACAGCTGCGGCGCTCTAAATTACGCATACGATACCTGAGTTTTATTAGAAGGAAAGATTGCTGGTGTCGACAATCATTGAGTTCTGTTACATAGCTCCTCTGTTTCAAGAACGTTCTTTTCGAGAGTATGGGGTCGGTGCGCTAATGTGGCTACTGCAGTCCAAGGGGACCTCGGAAGTCGTGCGCTTTGTGAGTGTAATATGCGTTTCATGCACCAACGCCATGGGCTTGAAAGTTGGCAGGATGGTAGACTTTTTGATCAGACGTGGGGCTATTATTCGGCTTCCTAGAAGACGCCGCGTGAAAATCCAGCGGGGGAAACGGGAATATCGCAAGTAGAAACAAAAAGGATTAAAGGAAACGGGTATATTCGTGACCCGGGTGTGATTCGAACACACAACCTTCTCATCTGGAGTTAGACGCGCTACCGTTGCGCCACCGGGCCGCACAGCTGCGGCGCTCTAAATTACGCATACGATACCTGAGTTTTATTAGAAGGAAAGATTGCTGGTGTCGACAATCATTGAGTTCTGTTACATAGCTCCTCTGTTTCAAGAACGTTCTTTTCGAGAGTATGGGGTCGGTGCGCTAATGTGGCTACTGCAGTCCAAGGGGACCTCGGAAGTCGTGCGCTTTGTGAGTGTAATATGCGTTTCATGCACCAACGCCATGGGCTTGAAAGTTGGCAGGATGGTAGACTTTTTGATCAGACGTGGGGCTATTATTCGGCTTCCTAGAAGACGCCGCGTGAAAATCCAGCGGGGGAAACGGGAATATCGCAAGTAGAAACAAAAAGGATTAAAGGAAACGGGTATATTCGTGACCCGGGTGTGATTCGAACACACAACCTTCTCATCTGGAGTTAGACGCGCTACCGTTGCGCCACCGGGCCGCACAGCTGCGGCGCTCTAAATTACGCATACGATACCTGAGTTTTATTAGAAGGAAAGATTGCTGGTGTCGACAATCATTGAGTTCTGTTACATAGCTCCTCTGTTTCAAGAACGTTCTTTTCGAGAGTATGGGGTCGGTGCGCTAATGTGGCTACTGCAGTCCAAGGGGACCTCGGAAGTCATGCGCTTTGTGAGTGTAATATGCGTTTCATGCACCAACGCCATGGGCTTGAAAGTTGGCAGGATGGTAGACTTTTTGATCAGACGTGGGGCTATTATTCGGCTTCCTAGAAGACGCCGCGTGAAAATCCAGCGGGGGAAACGGGAATATCGCAAGTAGAAACAAAAAGGATTAAAGGAAACGGGTATATTCGTGACCCGGGTGTGATTCGAACACACAACCTTCTCATCTGGAGTTAGACGCGCTACCGTTGCGCCACCGGGCCGCACAGCTGCGGCGCTCTAAATTACGCATACGATACCTGAGTTTTATTAGAAGGAAAGATTGCTGGTGTCGACAATCATTGAGTTCTGTTACATAGCTCCTCTGTTTCAAGAACGTTCTTTTCGAGAGTATGGGGTCGGTGCGCTAATGTGGCTACTGCAGTCCAAGGGGACCTCGGAAGTCGTGCGCTTTGTGAGTGTAATATGCGTTTCATGCACCAACGCCATGGGCTTGAAAGTTGGCAGGATGGTAGACTTTTTGATCAGACGTGGGGCTATTATTCGGCTTCCTAGAAGACGCCGCGTGAAAATCCAGCGGGGGAAACGGGAATATCGCAAGTAGAAACAAAAAGGATTAAAGGAAACGGGTATATTCGTGACCCGGGTGTGATTCGAACACACAACCTTCTCATCTGGAGTTAGACGCGCTACCGTTGCGCCACCGGGCCGCACAGCTGCGGCGCTCTAAATTACGCATACGATACCTGAGTTTTATTAGAAGGAAAGATTGCTGGTGTCGACAATCATTGAGTTCTGTTACATAGCTCCTCTGTTTCAAGAACGTTCTTTTCGAGAGTATGGGGTCGGTGCGCTAATGTGGCTACTGCAGTCCAAGGGGACCTCGGAAGTCGTGCGCTTTGTGAGTGTAATATGCGTTTCATGCACCAACGCCATGGGCTTGAAAGTTGGCAGGATGGTAGACTTTTTGATCAGACGTGGGGCTATTATTCGGCTTCCTAGAAGACGCCGCGTGAAAATCCAGCGGGGGAAACGGGAATATCGCAAGTAGAAACAAAAAGGATTAAAGGAAACGGGTATATTCGTGACCCGGGTGTGATTCGAACACACAACCTTCTCATCTGGAGTTAGACGCGCTACCGTTGCGCCACCGGGCCGCACAGCTGCGGCGCTCTAAATTACGCATACGATACCTGAGTTTTATTAGAAGGAAAGATTGCTGGTGTCGACAATCATTGAGTTCTGTTACATAGCTCCTCTGTTTCAAGAACGTTCTTTTCGAGAGTATGGGGTCGGTGCGCTAATGTGGCTACTGCAGTCCAAGGGGACCTCGGAAGTCATGCGCTTTGTGAGTGTAATATGCGTTTCATGCACCAACGCCATGGGCTTGAAAGTTGGCAGGATGGTAAACTTTTTGATCAGACGTGGGGCTATTATTCGGCTTCCTAGAAGACGCCGCGTGAAAATCCAGCGGGGGAAACGGGAATATCGCAAGTAGAAACAAAAAGGATTAAAGGAAACGGGTATATTCGTGACCCGGGTGTGATTCGAACACACAACCTTCTCATCTGGAGTTAGACGCGCTACCGTTGCGCCACCGGGCCGCACAGCTGCGGCGCTCTAAATTACGCATACGATACCTGAGTTTTATTAGAAGGAAAGATTGCTGGTGTCGACAATCATTGAGTTCTGTTACATAGCTCCTCTGTTTCAAGAACGTTCTTTTCGAGAGTATGGGGTCGGTGCGCTAATGTGGCTACTGCAGTCCAAGGGGACCTCGGAAGTCATGCGCTTTGTGAGTGTAATATGCGTTTCATGCACCAACGCCATGGGCTTGAAAGTTGGCAGGATGGTAGACTTTTTGATCAGACGTGGGGCTATTATTCGGCTTCCTAGAAGACGCCGCGTGAAAATCCAGCGGGGGAAACGGGAATATCGCAAGTAGAAACAAAAAGGATTAAAGGAAACGGGTATATTCGTGACCCGGGTGTGATTCGAACACACAACCTTCTCATCTGGAGTTAGACGCGCTACCGTTGCGCCACCGGGCCGCACAGCTGCGGCGCTCTAAATTACGCATACGATACCTGAGTTTTATTAGAAGGAAAGATTGCTGGTGTCGACAATCATTGAGTTCTGTTACATAGCTCCTCTGTTTCAAGAACGTTCTTTTCGAGAGTATGGGGTCGGTGCGCTAATGTGGCTACTGCAGTCCAAGGGGACCTCGGAAGTCGTGCGCTTTGTGAGTGTAATATGCGTTTCATGCACCAACGCCATGGGCTTGAAAGTTGGCAGGATGGTAGACTTTTTGATCAGACGTGGGGCTATTATTCGGCTTCCTAGAAGACGCCGCGTGAAAATCCAGCGGGGGAAACGGGAATATCGCAAGTAGAAACAAAAAGGATTAAAGGAAACGGGTATATTCGTGACCCGGGTGTGATTCGAACACACAACCTTCTCATCTGGAGTTAGACGCGCTACCGTTGCGCCACCGGGCCGCACAGCTGCGGCGCTCTAAATTACGCATACGATACCTGAGTTTTATTAGAAGGAAAGATTGCTGGTGTCGACAATCATTGAGTTCTGTTACATAGCTCCTCTGTTTCAAGAACGTTCTTTTCGAGAGTATGGGGTCGGTGCGCTAATGTGGCTACTGCAGTCCAAGGGGACCTCGGAAGTCGTGCGCTTTGTGAGTGTAATATGCGTTTCATGCACCAACGCCATGGGCTTGAAAGTTGGCAGGATGGTAGACTTTTTGATCAGACGTGGGGCTATTATTCGGCTTCCTAGAAGACGCCGCGTGAAAATCCAGCGGGGGAAACGGGAACATCGCAAATAGAAATAAAAAGGAAAAAAGGAAACAGCCATATTCGTGACCCGGGTGTGATTCGAACACACAACCTTCTCATCTGGAGTTAGACGCGCTACCGTTGCGCCACCGGGCCGCACAGCTGCGGCGCTCTAAATTACGCATACGATACCTGAGTTTTATTAGAAGGAAAGATTGCTGGTGTCGACAATCATTGAGTTCTGTTACATAGCTCCTCTGTTTCAAGAACGTTCTTTTCGAGAGTATGGGGTCGGTGCGCTAATGTGGCTACTGCAGTCCAAGGGGACCTCGGAAGTCGTGCGCTTTGTGAGTGTAATATGCGTTTCATGCACCAACGCCATGGGCTTGAAAGTTGGCAGGATGGTAGACTTTTTGATCAGACGTGGGGCTATTATTCGGCTTCCTAGAAGACGCCGCGTGAAAATCCAGCGGGGGAAACGGGAATATCGCAAGTAGAAACAAAAAGGATTAAAGGAAACGGGTATATTCGTGACCCGGGTGTGATTCGAACACACAACCTTCTCATCTGGAGTTAGACGCGCTACCGTTGCGCCACCGGGCCGCACAGCTGCGGCGCTCTAAATTACGCATACGATACCTGAGTTTTATTAGAAGGAAAGATTGCTGGTGTCGACAATCATTGAGTTCTGTTACATAGCTCCTCTGTTTCAAGAACGTTCTTTTCGAGAGTATGGGGTCGGTGCGCTAATGTGGCTACTGCAGTCCAAGGGGACCTCGGAAGTCGTGCGCTTTGTGAGTGTAATATGCGTTTCATGCACCAACGCCATGGGCTTGAAAGTTGGCAGGATGGTAGACTTTTTGATCAGACGTGGGGCTATTATTCGGCTTCCTAGAAGACGCCGCGTGAAAATCCAGCGGGGGAAACGGGAATATCGCAAGTAGAAACAAAAAGGATTAAAGGAAACGGGTATATTCGTGACCCGGGTGTGATTCGAACACACAACCTTCTCATCTGGAGTTAGACGCGCTACCGTTGCGCCACCGGGCCGCACAGCTGCGGCGCTCTAAAATACGCATACGATACCTGCGTTTTATTAGAACGAAAGATTGCAGGTGTCCACAATCATTGAGTTCTGTTATTAAGCTCCTCTGTTTCAAGAACGTTCGTTTCGAGAGTATGGGATCGTGCGCTAATGTGACTATTACAGTTCAAGGGGACCCCGGAAGTCGTGCGCTGTGTGACTGTAATATACGTTTCGTGCACCAACGCCATGGGCTTGAAAGTTAGAAGGATGGTAGACTTTGTGATAAGACGTGGGGCTTTAAATCAAATGGATCTGCACCCGTACACCGTTTCTGTCCTTTTTTTTTATTTATAGCCCCTCTTTCGTAGATACTAAATGTGCTTTGAGCCAAGCATTTATCTCTTTGCGCAGCGCTACAATGTTCCTCTCTCATTAGGGCGAAAGCAATTCATAAGGACAGTCTGAGGGCGTCATGGTTAGAGTTTTGCAGCCCTCTGAAGGGGCCGTCATTATCCTGCGCTTGGTGCGCCTCCGTGCGGGCATTTTAGGGAGACTGCGGCAACCAACGCACCAACGCTGCCGCCGCTGCAGCAGGCCGCCGCTTGCGCTGGACTGCTACCACGCGGTCTGTACTGGCGCCGACTCCGATTTGGAAATGGATAAGTGCTTTCAACAATAGACCATGTTCACACCACAGACAACCATTTACACCATATTTACATATAGACCATAGGCTATTCAATAATAGACCATATTCACACGATCAATGAGGGGGTAGAAAAATGCGCGGAGTATACTCAACCCCTATATGTAGCCTCCACAGATCATGATAACGCATTTGACTCTGTTCAAACCTGAGCAGTCATTTCGGCATTGTGGAATCAGGGTGTAGACGAGCACTACGTAAGAATACTAGATTTCTAGAACGGGTCCACAGCGACAATTATCCTCCATACGGAGGACGGTAAAATACCTATAAGGAACGGCGTCAAACAAGGAGACACGATCTGTCCATTGTTATTCACGGCATATCTGCAAGAGGTGTTCAGTACATTGGATTGGGAACAGGTGGGAGTAAGGGTTAATGGAGAATACCTCATTAACCTCAGATTTGCTGATGACGTTGCCTTGCTATTTAACTCGGGGGATGAATTGCAAAGCATGATTACCGCACTGGACCAGCAGAGTAGAATCGTGGGCCTGAAAATTAATATGCAGAAAACGAAAGCACTGCTAAATAACCTCGGGAGAGCAAAGCGGTTTGTGATAGGTGGCGAGGCAGTGTAAGTGGTAAGCGAATATATTTACTGATGCCAAGTAGTGACCCCGGATCCCAACTATGAGACAGAGATAATTAGAAGGATAAGAATGGGGTGGAGAGCATTCGGCAGGCATTCTCAGATAATTAATGGCAGCCTACCACTGTCCATAAAGAAGAAAGTGTATGACGGCTACACCTTACCGGTACTCACCTACGGGGAAGAAACTGGGAGGCTCACTAAAAGGTTTCAACTCAAATTTAGGACGACTGAGCGAGCAATGGAATGAAAGAGGATAGGTGTAACATTAAGAGAGAGGAAGAGAGCGGAGTGGGCCAGGGAACAAACACGTGTTGAGGACATAATAATAGAAATTAAGATGAAGAATTGGGTGTAGGCAGGGCATGTAATGCGAAGGCAAAATAACCGCTGGCCATTAAGGGTAAGAGAATGGATCCCTACAGGAAGCAAGGGTGGCAGGAGGCGGCAGATAGATGGGCAGATGAGGTCAAGAAGTTTCGGGGATAAATTGGACGCAGTTAGCACAGGACCTGCATAATTGGAGATCCATGGGAGATTCCTTTGATGATGATGATGATAATTATGATTGTGGTGATGATGACGATGAAGTACTTCAAAAGCAAAGCTTTGGTGTCCCCACTGATGCCGTTGTACGCCAATACGTCCCTCAGAAAAGCTAACTTTTCTAGGCATGATCAAGAGTGATAGTTGGTGAAGGGAAAGAAAAAAAAAAAACGCTTCTCGTGCCCGGAATCGAACCTGCGTCCTTCGCGTTATGAAGCCGGCCTCTATCCTATTGGTCCATATCGACATTTTTTTTTCTTTAATGCTTGGGAATTTTAGAAAACTTTAAAAGACAAGACACTCAACACACAATATAAAGACTAACAGACAGCAAAGTGCAAGGACATCAGTCGAACAAAGATCAAGACTCAGGCAAGCAAACGCACGCATCCAAAAGAGGCAGCCACTCTGGTGGATCACTCTGCGCTGCATAAACGCTCCGCACCAACGCCGCCTGTTCCCGAAAAATGCACTTGGTCGGCCGGGGGGGTTCCGCATGCCGATCAGTCATGCGGCACTTCCACAAGTTAAACAATCCTAGGAGAACGAAAACGTCATATGGCACCCGATTAACATCTTCAAATGGCAGGAAGCGAATGGTGTACGGGGTGATGTCAATGTCCTTTTTTAGTGTCCGCTGCAGAACGTCCCACAAGAACACAGCGTCCCGGCACAACACAAAACAATTATCAATTGTCTCTGGTTGATTACAGAGGCGACAATTGTCCGACCAAGGAATAGACATTCCTTTTTCGCGCAGCTATGTCTTAACTGGGAGTGTGGAAGGATGAAGCTTGAAGAAAAATGTTTTTGCATTTGGCGGGATACACATGCACATTACGCGTTTTAAAACATTGCTTTTCTGGTGGCCTAAGTAAGGCTGGCGATAAACAGGCACCGGGAATAGACTTTCAATAAGAGTGTTCGTCATAGTTTTCCTTGACATGCTGAACAGATATTCCAAGGAAAACCGCGCGGTAAGAAAGTTACATGACTCCACGACCCCTTTGAGAAATCTCCATGGAGGCTTCGTATTGACTTCGCCCGTACATACAAGCAAAAAAGGCAAATGGAAACTTATGCGCTGCTGAAGTACAGTTAGTAAAAGTGGGTGATCAACCAATTTGTAGAAGAAAAAACGAGACACAAGTTGGTGCACAAACAAGTGCATGAGTCCAATGCCCCCTGCCTTTAAAGGAAGAAACAAGTTGTCCCTGCGCATAGGCTCCCATTGAGAGCCCCACACAAATGTTGCAAAATCTCTATGTAGGGCCTGAACTTTTGCTCGCGCACAGTAAAGCACTTGAGGCACATAAAGGAGCTTTGCGGCAAGAAAGACATTACACACTCTTCCACCTGCAAACACAGTGAGGTCTCGCCCATTCCATGCCTGCGATGCGCGCTTGACTTGCGTGAGCGCTGATGACCAATGAGGTCCTGTGTTCCGTATTTTATGTAACGGCACGCCGAGGCACTGAAGTGGGGCGCTTTCCCGAGCGCTGATGACCAATGAGGTCCTGTGTTCCGTATTTTATGTAACGGCACGCCGAGGCACTGAAGTGGGGCGCTTTCCCAAATAATACCAGCGAATCTGGATGGTTTTGTTCCCCATTGTCCGATCCAAAATCCCTTAGTTTTTTCCATATTAACATCCGCACCAGACACATCGCAGAACTGCTTAGTCACTGTAAGGGCTTCCTGGACACTCCTTTTGTCAGCGCAAAAATACGCTATATCATCTCCATAAGCAAGCACTTTAACTTCGCACGATTGTAAGCAAAACTTTCACTTTTTGACTCTGCTGAATACTGAGACAAGCAGGCTCGAGGTACAATGCAAACAGCAACGGTGACAGGGGGCAGCCTTGTCTGACAGATGATTATGTCGATATGGACCACGTATTCTGTCTGAGCCGATTGTGGTCCATATCGACATAGTCGAAGCAAGCGCTAAGCAGCAGGTACCGATTCGCGCCGCGGACCCTAAACCCAAACGTTAGGCCTACGGAGTGCACACCCGAGATTTGCTGGGTATTGTAGAGAAGTTATGCCTACCTCCAGAGTAGCAACTAAACAACCCAAAAATTGGCCAACCAAAGAATACATCACGAGAAACCTTCGCGTTCAACCATTGTCGTCGTTAGACGGAGGGGTGCATGATATTTTATACGACGTACGTCCACAGTTTGATCCACAGTTTAGCAGTTCCCTATGAGGGAGAATTCCAGGTGACTCAGAACTTAACTGTATGCAATGTTACCATATTTCTGTACACAGCGCGCGAATGCTACTTGCCCTCCCTACATGCGTTGTTCTCGTCGGGATCATAGCCTGGAGGGCTATATTGTGGCCTCCAGTGTTTTTGCGGTCGTTTGCGGTAGCGCTTTTTGCCATATCAAATGTTTTTGGTCGACTTCTTTCTTTAAGCCCCCTCACCTCACCACGCCCTTCCTCAAATTAGCGATGTACGGAAGGTACCCGTTCGTCACTGCACCGTTGTGTATTTTTGCTGGCCTTGTGTCGAGGAAATTAAAATAGCTAACGTGCAAGGAGCACAGGCTTGCAATAACTATGCACGGGAAGTCAATAAGCAAGGGACCAGCTCTCTGACTGGAAAAACTGCCAGGTGTCCGCTCAGCACGGCGATAATTTGGGGCCGGTAGTCGAATTCAAAACGTTTGGTGGTGCGACGCACCAAAGCTACCCTTGGGCTGTGACACGAGCCCTACAGTTAAAGACTACGGATTAAATACGACCACTTGGGGATATTCGATAAAGTCAGAATGTCTGCACAAGGGCGTTTTCGTTTTTTTTGGTCGTCGAGGCCGGGATCAAACACGCGTCCTTTTGCTAAGCAGCCCAACGTCGTGGCCACTGAGCCATCGCGGACGGTTCCGGCGGCACTCAGGACCTCCACAAAATTCCTGTAATGAATAGACCACGCACATGAAGACGATTGTATTGTCGTTATGCCCTTCTCAACTGTTTTGAATGGAGATGTTGCCCCAGCGATGGTTGTCAGGGCCGTTCACAACGGCGCAGTGACACACTGGCGAGTTACATTGCTAACCCACCTGTGTGGAATAAAAAAAAATAGACCGCAAAAAGTCTGGTATCGCAAATTAGGGAACAGCAACCGATCGTAAAAAGCCCTGCACTACAACATATACAGCCTCATAGGGCGTTGTAACATATAGGCAAGCACTGCACACAGTGAAGTCCCTCATAGTGCACTGTTCAACTGTGGATTAAACTGTGGACACGCCGAATAAAAAAAGTAGGATTCGGCGCCGGAACAACCCGCGCACTACGCAGTCCAACGCCAGCGACGGCCCACGGCAACGCCGGGAGCTGCTGTTTTCACAGTCCACAAAAAAATGTCAGCGCGGATGGCGGCGCACCAACTGCTCGAACATGGCGGCACCCGGGGAGGCATGCTAAACCCCGGCGTGCAAAGTATTTTTCGCGTTGAGCAGCCCCTGCTTGCCGTAGGGACCCACGCCGTTGGGAGAGAGGAGAGCCCCAATCGTGCAACCGGGTGGTGCAGGAGGCATTGAAGTTAAAGCTTGATTCACACGACGGATAAATAACGTCTTTGTGGCCCGCGGAGCCCGCTCACGTGACCAATTTTACACTCTACCCCTCGGCAGGGGCCGCCCAAGGATGGCCCAGGAAAGAAAATGCCTCCGCATATTTGCGGCCGACTGCGTCGGGCCACCGCGGTGAATTGAACCTGTTTTAGGAACTGCAGTCACGTGGTTTTAGGTTGTAGCAGGTGCGAACGCGGTTTTCTCAACGCATCGGGGTCGGCACGTAAGGCAGTGACATATGGCGCGCTGCTTATAATATTGCTGCTGGATCTGCTGTTGTCGAGAGAATAGGAAGAAGTGCGCCTTGTCATTTGGGGTGCTGTGAGCGGTCGAGAGCCGCCTCGCTTCCTCCGCGTTGTCGTCTCCTAGTCACTCCCCACGTGTGGATGCGTCGCCGAGCAACGCCACCTAGAGGAAATTCGTTGCGCCGAGCCGGACCATCCGATGACGTTGTGTTGACTCCACATATCCGTCCGCCTCCGCGAGCGGTCTCGTCCGTCGTGGGAGTCCCGCTTAACACGACGGTGGCGTCGGGATGGCGAATAGGCCACAGATGCTGAGACGAGTGCCACGAGATAAGGTGTCAGAGTACCGCCGATGAGGCACGCAAGTGCGCAACGGCGGCCATTTGGTGTTTGTCAGTGTTGCGAGATGGCCGCTTCGACGGCTTCACCACTAACTTGGACAGGGTCGTTTGTTAACAACACTGCCGAAGATGCAGCAAAACGGCATCTTCGAAAACACTTTTGCTGCTGAAATTCTGCTACACGCGTTACCTTTGATTCGCGTTCGGAGCGGTTTCAGTCGCGCACAGCCTCAGTGCAGGGAGTACAAGCTAAGTCTAAGTTAAGCTAAGCTAAGTGGACCGACTAAAGTGCGTTAGCAACAAAATGGCGGCGCCCATGAAGCGCCGCAGTGTAAAATAATGTCGCGTGATGCGAACTGACCAATGTTTCAGGTGGCGGCACGAAACAATAGGAGAAATGCGTGCCGATAGTCTGTACGCTTATCTAGTGACACTAGCAGCGACGAACAAGAGACGCCACAGCTGAGGGCAGCGTACCTTACCCGTGAAACGTGTACGGTAAATGGCGGCGATAACACCAGCGGGTGGGCGTCTGTGCCTGGCAGAAGTACCTCGGAGGCGTCATGCCTATTGAAACACCTGCTCAACACCCAGGTCCCATGAAAAGTTTCGTCTAGTGAAGTGCCACCATTTTTGGAACAAGAAAAAAACGGGAGGTTCTCCGCGCCGCACGGGAGGTTCTCCGCGCCGCTAGTTACGCGCGGAGATATGCGGTGTAACTTCATTCATCATTTGCTCTTGCGTTACTCGTTGCAGTTTCTCTAGGAACATTTTCGTAGCATTCACGCAAAACTCCGTACCCGTTCATTGATTTTTTGAGCTTACTGCAGTAAGGATATCCTACATCAGTTCGTGTTATCCCTAAGCGATTTCACCATTTCACCATTACAGCAATGTCAAGTGTTAATTAGAGGAACAGGGATTATTTTCCGCATGCCACCTACAATGAACTTTTATTGCACCAATTCGTACTTAGCGATATGCATACTGCCACGTGTAAGGGGATTATGCGGCAGCATGTCAGCGGCAACTGTGCGGGACGATTTCTCCTCCTCGAC
The DNA here is from genome assembly GCF_048455015.1 of Haemaphysalis longicornis. Lineage (NCBI taxonomy): Eukaryota > Metazoa > Arthropoda > Arachnida > Ixodida > Ixodidae > Haemaphysalis > Haemaphysalis longicornis. Next base: position 159,043,903 of record NW_027526203.1, on the reverse strand, counting down.
GCCCTCAACGCAGGGATGCTGTCGTGGCCCGTGACCCGCAAGCAGCGCCGCAGCCGCACGGCCTTCACGCAACAGCAGCTGTCCGCGCTGGAGCGCAGCTTCTCGCAGACCCCGTACCCGGACGTCGTCACCCGCGAGAGTCTCGCACTGAGGACCAATTTACCAGAGGCACGAGTACAGGTGCGTCAACTGCATCCTCTCATTGGGTATATTCACTAAGGAGGGAGGAGAAGGGATGTCTTTAACGAGGAAAAGGAGTCAGCCTATGGCTTGCTACTCCATATCAACATGAGAGGGGTGAAAATGAGAGAAGGAAGCGAATACACAAAAACTTATACAAACACTAACAAACGAAAATAAGCACAAAAAAGCTGACAGACGCAGAAACACGCATAGAGCACACGCACCGTAGTAAAATTAAAGCAAACGTTCACAGCGTTCCGTTAAGGCCGAAGTCACAGAGAAATGACATGAAGACCCTTGTACTCCGTGTTGCTGCGGGAGTGGAGTGCCATGTTTTCGCAAGTAGCCAAAGCGAAGGGCCTGATCCTGATAACCTTTTTATTTTCCTGGCTATATATCTGAGAAAAAGTGGCGGACCTTATTGGAAGTTTCTTTTTTTCTAAAAATTCGACGACTTTCAATGTATCTCAGGTGAAAACGACAAAGAATGGCATTTTTCAGCGAAAAGAAAGACAGGTATTCCAGTTTTTTTCACTAATAGCCATGGCTGCACGATTATGACACTGTAACACCTGTTTTATTTATGACGCGGTGGCTTTTTATTCACTGGCGTGATGAGTGCGATCAAGTTTGACTTGCATGCAAGCGGAATCTCAGCGTCGCTTGGCACGTTGAAGGGGTCACCTTTTAAAGCGAAGCTTTCTATGCCTGACTGAGGGCGTTTGATGTCGCACCAGAACCCACTGCAGGAAAGCCAACTTTACACAGTTGGTTTCACAAAGCGATGATGATGATAAGCGAAGGCACATCAAGTGTCTCAAGGAAAAAACTCTCCCCGTTGTTGGAGTCTAACCTGGGTCTCTCGCGTTATGAAGCCGACGCCTATACCATTCCGACACGGTCGAAGCAGTTCGGATTTTGTACTTCGACTTTGACTCGGATTGCATGGGAGAAAGCTTCGCGTGTTAACCATGTTTTTCTCAAGAAAGAGGCTTTGATTTCACACGACGAGGAACAAATAACACGAAGGATTCCCGTCTAGAAGCTCGCTAACGGTAGGTCTGGCGTCCTGAGTGGCACCCTGTTTTCGCTGGTATAGTGCGTGAATGGGCGTTTCATCGCACTCTTCTTCAACCTGAAGAGTGGCATTAGGTCCCGCTCTTCCTGAAGGACGAAGACAAGTGGCCAAGAAATGCTTTGAGCAGTTTATGGGGCCACGAATACAACATAATGGGTTAGTTCCTTCAAAAGGTTGCATCGTCCGAATAACCGTGATGCCAATGTTAAAACAAGCCTCAAGCAATTACGGTGCATAATAAGAAATACAGCCACATTCCCGTAGTCTGTGTGACGTCAACAAGAATGGTTTGTGGGATTTACCACAGCCGAGAAAAGCTAACGAAAATCAATATGATTCGGTGATCTGCTGGTTCCTGTTGTTTCATTTGATCACGCCGGCCGAATGCTGCCATGTTGTTTCAACATGCATTACGCTGTTGTGGGATGTTACCGATGACATCTGTAATTGTGTTGTGTAGTGGGATAGTTTAAAGTATACCAATATTTGGGATATATCTTGGTGAATACTACTTCAACGCGGATACAATGAAGTTTGAGCTAATTATCAAAGGCTAGTTCTTTAAAGGAATTCGAGAATGAATGCGGTTTTCATGACCGTTTTAAAGAACACAAACCACAGGAATTTCGATATCTCCAACAAAATCATTTTCTAGTGAGCAGGAATCGGATACACTATCGTGGTATAGAATTTATGGTTGCGCAGGAAATATACTCAACAAAATGAACGCATCTTTCTGTCGGGACCTCTGCATATTCCTTGTCAATACAAGTTTACCACAGTTGGTTATAATGAATGCTGGTTGTTATAATAAATGGCGGTTATAAGTTGGTTGTTATGAACGATGAATGTTGGCACGATAGTTAGGGCATAGGGCTTACTGAAATGCCCAGTAATGCCAGAAAGGGCACAATTTTGTTCTGTGCTAGATCGGAACGACGACCAGGGTTCCCACGCAGCATAATACACATTAGCAGTGGAATACAAACGCTGAGTTGGGACTTCCACCGAGACCATTTATAAGTCTGTGGCATACTGTAGATGGTTATCATGCGCAGGGGGTACGGCCAGTTCCGCCTTGGTCACAATTTGGAAGCGTCACCAAAACATCTAATCGGGGAGAGAAATGCGTCTCAGACTATTTCGGGGCCAAAAAGACTCAAAAGTGGGGTGCTTTCGCGTCCTAATCGGTTTGAGAATTTTTTGCTACGCTATATTTTTACGGGTTAAAACCGGAAAGTATGGTGGCTAGTGGCAGAAAACTTTCGCACCTATCACACTGACAAAAGCCAAGTGCAGGCTAACTGGAGCGAAGAAATCAGCGAAGCTGCAGTTCACTTGGGTGCAAGTTTTTGTGGCCATGACCTGTCCTTTAGACGTTGTCCCTCCTCTTTTACTTGACTTATTCGTAAACAAGTGCCCGCCCACCCTTTTCGCACAGCACCCTCCTCATTGCACCTGGTACCCATGCAATACACCAAAAGGACGTACCGACAGAATGGGACAAGAAAACACAGCAGGCAGCAAGGTTAAGCAGAAAAGCAAATGGCTGTTCGTGGAGCAATTTTCACTCTACGTTCACCTCGAATCTAGAAGTGGGGAAATGCTGGAAAGGAATCCAAAGCCACTTGACAATTAATTTCTGAAAAAAAGTATTTCATTACGGCCTTTCGTGCGCAGAAATAACGGTAAAAAATGGCAATCTTTTTTGTCGTTCTTGGGAGTACAACTGCATTGTTTCAAATACTGCTAGGGATGAATTTATGAAAAAAAAACCACTTCTATGCCACCTTCATGAATCTGCTCTGCATTTTTAAAAAGTCCAGACAAAACGATCACAGAGATCAACCGCGCAGAACGCTAAGATGAGTGAAAAGAAATGAACTCACATCGATGAAATGCTTGCAGCAGTTCACACAAAAAAATGTGCAGGTTCATCCGAGTCTGTCCTCATTGACACAGATACACGTTTAATAAACGAGAAATTACAAGCCCAGAAAGAGTTTGGCACTAGAAAAGTTCGACGCTACGTGAAGTTTCTTAGCATTCATGTGAAACCGTGCCTAGTCCTTTACGTGTACAGTGGAGGAGTGTGTGGCCATAAAGGCCGCTACCCCGCACGGGGCACCTTGAGCAATCTTGGTGACCCCGAGCCCCCATACTCTTGCTGTAACCCACCGTGGCTACGAGTTGTAAGGTGAAGGGCAGAAACCACAAACGGTGGCCGTCGGAGCCCAGGTAAAGTTCCGGCGGATGGGCTCCCTGTCTGTTTACCAGGGAGGGAGCTAAGGGACCTCTTCAGCTATCAGGGTAAGGCTGACGAAGAAAGTACCCCCGTTACCTGTTTTTTTCTACATCATATGGCATTTTCCAAACCCGGCCCCAAACATGATCGGTCCCTGAAAAGGGGCCGCACCGAAGTTTCTTTTCCTGCTTTGCCTTCCATCTCGCTCCCAAAGCAAGATAACTACCCTCGTTTTTTGATAATTGAATCTGTGGACAAATCAAAGCCAGTTACATCTCAATCCATATTTCTTGTTTCCAAATTCCTTGAAGGGATCATCGGCAAAACATACGGCGCCAAAAAGCTCAGAACTGGAGAAGTGCTAGTTGAAGTAAAAACTAAGCAGCAATCCACAATCCTCCTGAAACAAACCCGCATGGCAGATCTGGAGATCAGGGTCACACCCCACCGCAGCCTCAACAGCTCTCAGGGTGTGATCTCTGAGGCAGATCTCATTTCCGAGACCGATGCTGACCTTTTGGAAGGCTTAAGGGATCAGGGCGTCACGGCTGTAACGCGCATATTAATACGCCGCAATAACAGGTAGCAACTAAACACATTATCTTGACCTTCGATCGATCCACCCTTCCGCAATCCATAAATGCTGGTTACATACATTGTTCTGTACGCCCATACATCCCAAACCCACGGCGCTGCTTCAAGTGCCAAAGGTTCGGGCATGGCACAAACTCTTGCCGTGGCCGCCTTACCTGCGCTAAGTGCAGTCAGCATGACCATCCTTCAGATAACTGTGAATCCGAAACCTTCACCTGTGCCAACTGCCGGAAACCCCATGCAGAGTACTCGCGAAAATGTGATAAGTTCCAACAGGAGAAGCAGAATCAATGTTAAGATCACCGGGAACATCACCTGCCCAGAGGCGCGGAAGAGGTTCGCCTTTTTCCCCCTGGAGAGGTACGCCGACGCAGCTCGCCGGGGGGTGGAGCGGCGTCTGGTTTCGGTGGGAACCCAGTACCGCGAGTCGGACTTGGTCCCCCTCCTCTAGGGTTGCCTCCGGCGGCCCAACCCGCTACCACACCGCCTGCTCAGTCAGCAGTGGCTGTGGGAGCAACTCAGTCAGTTGTGGGCGCTGCTGCATCCACCATTTCTTCTCCACCTGCCCAAAGCTCAAATCAGGGTACGGAGGAGATGAAGATGGGGGAGCCCGCGGCAGCTCCCGCCCCTGCCGCATCGCCTGTGCCACTTCTGGCAGTACCGATCCCATCGGTGGCGGCGGTTGCAGAAAACAGCACCCACAAGGGTGCTAGGTCCAAGGAGCCCAATCTCTTGGTCACTCCGAGGACGTCCAACGAAGACATGGACGTTGGACCCTACCTCTCTGCATTGCAGCGGAAGGAACGGGTAACACCGTCCAAACCATCCGATAAGCCACAAAAACCAAGAGTCACAGCCCCCAAAAGACGATGCATAAACACTCATTCTCACACATTTCCAGTCGTTACTGCAAATAATGGGAAGGGAAAATACTGTAGAATGGAACTGTAGAGGCCTCATCAAAAATCTTGACCATGTATATGAGATACTGCACACCAAGCAACCAAGTATAATATGCCTGCAGGAAACTCATCTGAGCAGCAAAAATACAAACTTCCTGGATAATTACATGGTTTTTTAGAAAAGACAGAGATGGATGCAGACACTCTTCTGGCGGTGTGGCTATTCTCGCTCGAAAATGCATTGCATGTAATACCATCTCCTTAAACACTGTCCTTGAAGCTGTTGCGATTCGTTCAATAATATTTAATATAATAACAGTATGCTCCCTTTACATACCACCTGACTTCCAGCTCTCGATCTCGGATTTCGAAGGGCTGGTAGATCAGTTGCTTGAATCTTACATCTTGATAGGCGACCTGAATGCACATAATTCTCTTTGGGGCTCTTCCCGCACCGATGCTCGAGGTCGCCTCATTGAGAAATTCTTAACATCGTCGGGATCATGCCTTTTCAACAAGTAACAGCCAACATATTATAATAAAGGACACAACACTTACACTTTGACCTGACTATAGGATAGGCAGTACTTCTTCCACCTCTTGAATGGGACGTGGACACGAATCCATACGGTAGTGACCACTTCCCTACTTCATTAACATAAATCGGCAAGGGCCCTACCAGTTCACGTTCCCATAATAGGTTCAATGAAGCAACAGCAAACTGGAATACATTTACAGAAATATCCAAACTCCACTACACATCCATAACACACCTACACGTACATGAAGCCGGCCAACTCCTCACGGCGCACATCCTCGACGCCGCCGAAAAGTCCATTCCCCACGCCTCTTGTGCCCCGCCCCACTAGAGAGAGGCCGTGGTGGAATGAGGACTTTGTTGGTACAAAACCTACACTCGCCAAGGTTTTGTACCAACAATGTTATTTCCTCGCCAGACGAGTTTTCGTCGAACCTTGGACTATGGAATGAGGACTGCAGGCGGGCGCGAGAGGCCCAGAACAAGGTGTGGGGTATCCTCCGCCGGTACCCCACGTCGGGAAACCTTTTATGGTTCAAAAGGGCAAAGACGATGGGAAAACGTGTGCGGCGTGAGGCAAAACGAGAGAGTTGGCGCTCATTCCTAACATCCATAAACTCACACACTGACACTCGCAAAATCTGGACACGAATACGCAAACTAAAAGGACAACAGACACACAGCCTGCCCCTGGTTAGTACAACAGGGGACACATTGGAAGACCAGGCTAACACACTCGCACAACACTTCCAACACGTGTCCAGTTCTGCACACTACACTAACACTTTCATGAAACACAAACAATCGGTTGAAAAGAAGTCTTTACTTGATAACGACAGGTCAACCTCCTCTTATAACTCAAATTTCACTTCATGAGCTGAGGGCCGCTCTGAGCACTTGTAAACCCTCAGCTCCAGGCCCAGACATCACATATACAGTGATACAGCAGCTACACTCAGATACTCTTCTAACACTCCTCCACCTATATAACAAGATTTGGCTTTCGGGGCACATTCCAAACTATTGGAGGGAGGCTACAGTTGTAGCTTTCCTGAAAGAGGGGAAGGACCCATCGTCCCCCTCCAGTTACTGTCCCATAGGCCTGACCAGCTGCCCATGCAAGCTTCTCGAGAAGATGATAAATCGCAGGCTCATGTACTTTTTCGTGTACAACGGCCTTCTCGAGAGCTGCCAGGCAAGCTTCAGGGTGGGGTGATCCACGAAAGATCAACTTGTAGCTCTTGAAACATATATAAAGGATGCCTTCGTGCATAAACAGTATTTTAACTGTGTTTTTCGACCTCGAGAAGGCGTACGACACCGCTTGGCGTTATGGGATCCTTAGTGACCTCAAGTCATTCCGTGTTTCTGGTAATATGTTTAACACCCTCACTAGTTCTTTGTCGGAGAGAACATTTCGCGTCAGAGTTGGTTCTGCACTGTCAAAGGTACATGTGCAAGAAAATGGCGTGCCGCAAGGGGGAGTGTTGAGCTGCACGCTCTTCATAGTTAAGATGAACTCTCTTGGAAAGGCATTGCCACCTACAATCTCTTATTCTATGTATGTACACGACGTTCAGATATCCTTTAAATCGTGTAACATGTTCATCTGCGAACGTCAAGTCCAGCTCGGCGTGAAGAAGCTTGCCGGCTGTGCTGAAAAGAATGGTTTTAAAATTAATCCCGGAAAGAGGTCTTGTGTTGTGTTCTCCAGGAAGCGTGGGGTCCACCCGGACCCAGACATCACTCTTGCGAATGTGCCGATTCCTGTGAACAAGGAGCACAAGTTTTTAGGCAATTTATTCGATGAAAAACTTACATTAATTCCTCATATCAAACAGCTCAAACGCAAATGCTTAAAAACAATGAATATTCTTAAGGTCCTCTCACAACAATCTTATGGGGCCGACAAACAACTCCTGCTGCGCCTATACACAGCCTTGGTGGGGTCTCGGCTCGACTACGGTAGTGTCGTGTATGGGTGGGCCACAAAGACCGCACTGAAAATGCTCGACCCAGTGCTGCATCTTGGCCTTCGACTCTCATGCGGCGCTTTCCGCACTAGCCCTGTCGAAAGACTTTATGTCCAGTGCCACAAATGGTGCCTAGGGCATCAGCGGGAGTATGTTGACGTGCTGTATGCATCTAAGATCGTGTTTCTTACCAACCATCCTTATAATCCCATCATGAACAATACATCAAACTTGCAACCCATTTTAAATAGGCCATTTATTTCGTTACCTTTCTCTCTCAGAATGAGGGATGAGGCTTCTGCATTCATGGTCCCTCTGTCAGTAACGCACAAGACGCCCATCCATAATTTCATTCCACCATGGCATCCTATATCATGCGACATGTCATTCACGCTACTAGAAAAAAACTAGGGTACCCAGGAGTGCAATTCTACAGCACTTCCTGTTCCTGCAGGACAAGTACAGGTGCGCAGAATTCTATAGCGATGCGTCGAAAACTTCTTTAGCCGTCTCTTGTGCAGCGCACGGACCAAATTTTAGCGTTACTAAAACAATGAATTTTCATAGCAATATTTACACGGCAGAATCGTATGGCATTTTACTCGTTTCAAATCACATCATCGAACATAAAATTCCAAAGTCCATCGTCTACACAGATTCTCCAAGCGTTGTGCAGGCACTGCCATCAGGAAGGTCGTCTAAAACTATGTAATCAATGTTCTTCTAAAGATTATAATGACTGCATATGCTTCAAATTTATAAATAACTATATGCTGGGTACCAGGTCACTGTGGGATCCCTGGCAATGAGACCGCTGATCAAATGGCTGGTGCTGCTGCTCTCATGACCACAGTTGACATAACAGTACCTTACACCGACCTAAAGACACACATCAGGCGACACCTTCGGAACACATGGCAACTACACTGGAGTTAACAAACAGACAATAAACTACAGATAATAAAACCACAACTGGGACGCTACATAACTGTCTCGCACAACAGATACACTGAAGTCGCTCTGGCTAGGCTGCGGATAGGCCACACACATGTGACGCACTCCCACCTGCTCACTGGATCTTCGCGACCCATCTGTAGCAGGTGTTGAATGGACATATCCGTAGTCCACATACTAATCACATGCAAGGCACTTGGCACAACACGACACAAACATTTCCCTGAATTATACAAACGGCACATTCCACTGCACCCATCATACTTTTTAGCCGACGAACCGATGTTTTATAGTCAACGTGTTTTTAAGTTTTTAGCTGAGGTAAAATTTCTGCAGCTCTTGTCATATCACGTGTAATCATCCTGGCCCTATACATCAGCCATCTCCATTTGCTTTTGTTTTGCATCGCTTTTACTTTTAGTTACATGTTTTAGTATACACGGTCTCATCAAAATTCAGTAACTTCTTATCTGGCGCTCTTTGCCCTTGTTGGCATTGCGCCATTAAGCACCAACCATCATCATCATCAGAAAGGCTGCTAAAGCAATAAAAGTTTACCTGAAGGACTGGACATTTTGCATCCTTCTGGCAGCTCGTGAGCAAAAAAACTGGAATAAAAGAGAAAAGCGCTTTCTGGGATTGTGAACTGAGAGGTAACACTGGCAGACATCTGTGTAAATTTTTCTGTATTTACGTCATGGAATATGTAGGCCGTAATCATTGAGACAGCGGGTAATTCTAAAATGAGGGATGGAAGCCGCCTACCTCAAGTTTACATGCATTGTATTTTCGTTCGCAAACACAAATGCGTTAAAGTAACTTTTAATGTTTCAACGGGTCCGGCACTTACGCGACTGGTAGCGTCGCAAAACCTAGGATAGGGGATGCTCAGGGCCGTCATGCTGTTTCGTCGTGTTTTTGTGGTTACTGTGGGCGGTTACCATGAACTGTGGCATGCAGCAACCGAGTGGTGGTACGAGATGTGCGAACAATGCCCGAATGCGATTGTGTGCACGAGTAGTAGCACCTGTAGCACGCTGTTCATCTCAATGCGGTTCTCTAGTGCGTTGTTGGACGCTGCACGACAAGATCACGCTATTTCGATGGCGCCGCAAAGAAAATGTATCCACATTACTGCACGTGTTATTTTACGTACAACCGTTAACGTCTACTTCTACGAGGTGCTGCCCGTCATAATCGAGAACGGTTTGTCTATGTTCTAACAAATAAAATTTTACTTTTTACGTAATTTTCTGGGTTGTGTGCTGCCCGGTAATTCTAACGTATGCACCTATGTGGATGCAAAAAGGTGTTTAGAAAGTCGTAATTTTTCGTATCCGCAGTTAAAAATTCCAAGAAATTGCAGAGCGCGTGTACGTGAGCGCCGGCCTCGCGGCGACCGCCTGGCAGTTAACGAAATCAAGAAAATTCTTAGCGCTCACGTGTGCGTGCCTCACGGCGACCGCCCAGCGTCCCCGGTCCACGTTTCTCAAGCCAAGCATATCCACTTAAGGAGACTGGCCGAGATTGGCAAAAAAATCTCCAGCGATCGCCGTGATCGTGGCAAAGCTTGCTCGGAGCGGGAAATACATGTCAAAGCGTACGCCCCTCCAAGGTGATGCGCAATGATTATCACTGAAAGAAAAAAGAAAAAATGAAACTCACAGTTATAGCAACAATGCTGGAGCAACAATACCAACAATGGTTATAGCAACAAACGACTCCGGTGACGCCATGGTCGTTCCGGCAGCGAAGGAGAAGTAAATCGGCTGCAATGGTGGACCTAAACGTTCGTGATGGTCGTGAATGTTGCGTGCAGCTTCGGCACCTCCATATCTTACGCATTGGTGTGAGCTTCTTTCATTTTTTTAACTCTGTGCGCTTGTTTCGAAACACCTATGTATTGCATGCAGAGTTACACGATTATTTTTCAAACCAAGTACTCCTCAACATACAATTCTTACCGAATGAGCCGCAAGTAATTCGAAAGCTGTGTCGCCTGTCTGTCTCAAATGTATTTAACCTTTTATTGAGATCATAGGTCATTGGCAATGTCGGCCGCATAACTGAAAAACTGGAGGGTCTGTCATCCGTTCTGTCTAAAGGATGAAAGGCGTGCTGTTGATGATTGCCTGTATGCTGCTGCACAATCAGTACACCTTCTTTCGTTCACACTTCGTTTTTCTCTCTGTTATTATAGGTGTGGTTCAAGAACAGGAGGGCTAAGCATCGCAAGACGCAAAAGCAGTTTGGAGCAGCTACTCGAAGCGCGGAAAGTGGCGCTGATATTGAGGAATATAAGAAAGCAGACGACCACCCAACGACGAAAGGTATGCGTTGTCGCCAGAGGAGGCTGTCACGAAAGGAATTTCGTGATTGCGTTTTGTAAAGCTCAACATCATACAGTTTGTTTATATAGACTCAGATTGTGTGTATATAGCTCTTCACGCTGCTAGTACTCCGAACTGCAGCTAGGGTACAGTGTTTGAAGCTAGCAAACTTTAAGAAGACACAAAGAAAGCTCGCAAATAGACAAGTGTGCGTGCAACGCGACGCAAACTTCCATTTACCAGAATACGCTCGCTCCGAAAAAATCTTCCTTCATGCACCTCCCCCGTCTTCGGCATCACTTGTCTGCTTCCAAACAAAATTTCTAGCATTAGATCCCGTATTTTCTAATCAAGACTACAAGGAGTGGTTAATATCCTTAATGATATTCTCGTTCTTCGAAAAGGTGTCGAAGAGCACGACACAACCTCAGGCTGATCCCCCACCGCTTTAAATGAAGTAAATTCCAGAAATGTATCATTGGACTCACGGGAATATCAATTGTTGGCACAAAATTAACGAGCCCAGTATTTACCCCTATCTTTGCAAGCTACAAGCCTTCCCATGGCTATGTATGTTGGAGCGCGCATTCCGAAGAGCAGTGGAAGTGAAAGACGCGCGTCTCAAATAACTGAACTTTTATTACCGGCACTGCTCTAGAAGATAACTTGATTGTTCCGCGCGCATGCGCTCTGTGGCGTACACTCCAAAGCCATACACCCCGAAGCACAGTAATACCACCCCTCCCCCCCCCCACCCCCCCCCCCCTAGCGAGGGCGCGAATAATGCGCTTACTCGGACGGCACGCTGTGGTTCATAAGTTCACGCGCAAAGGAGGTCTTGTACACCGTACACTTCGCGTAAACGTCTTTAGGACTTGGGGCTGTCCTATATGTTGTCTGCTGGGGGTCCTTGTGGCGATGCAGCTCGAGGTGGTGCAGGTGCTTCACTGCCGGAGTCCACGTGTGCGGGTTTTACGTGATCCAGCGAAACCACGTCATGACGGCTACCCCTGTGAATCGTAATTTGCTTGTCTCCGTATTTCACAATTTTGTACAGCCCGTCGTACGGGGTCCGGAGTGGATGCTGTACGACGTCGTGCCTCCCAAACACACGAAAGCAACAGGAGAGATCACGACGCACGTGGACAGGCTGTGCTGCTGGCGGACATGGAGAGACAGCGCGAAGCTGGCTCATGATGTCCCGCACCCACAGGGCGTAGTGTCGGTGTTGGCGTGAACGTCTGCATCTTTACTATCAGCGCAAAACTTTCCTGGAATTCGAAACGTTGTTGCATACACCAGTTCAACCGAGCGGCATCCAATACCTGCTTTCAGAGCTGTCCTAATTCCCAGCAGAACAAAAGCAGTGCTTTCACCTAACTGTGACTCGCAATTGCCGTCAGGCTAGTCTTCAGCTGCCGATGGAGCCTTTCCACCATACCGTTGCTAATAGGATGGTAAGCAGTTCTGATGCGCGATATACCCACGCGCTGCGTGATGCTGGCGAATAGGTCAGACACTCATGTCTGGAATCGGCATGGCTTCAGTCACCACGTAATGCGATCAATGCACGTCATCAGATTTGCCCCTGAGAAGAGGCCCCACAATGTCCACATGCACATGGGAAAATCAAGAGTCCGCCAGAGGAAAAGATCAAGATCTTAAGTTGTTCACAGTAAGGCACTGCACTTTGAAACGCTCATGTGAGGCACTCTCGTGTCCAGCGTCGGATATCTCGGTATATTCCTGGCCACATGAATCTCACTGTGCACAACCGTTGAGTGGCTCGAATCCCTGGATGCAACAGGATGGGCAGCGAGCCAAAAACGTTGCTGGGAAGGATAGAGGGCACAAATGGCGTGGCCCTGCCTGTGGACATGCCACAGCATATGAACCGGGGGGGTTGAGTCCCCTGTTGCAACTTTACGGCGCTGTATGGAGACGTGAGTAGGTTATTCAACTCGCTGCCCCTGCGTTGAACCATAGTTAGTGGGGTGAAGTCAACGCCGCTCTGCAGATTGATGACATTCACTGGGTGGCGAGACAGGGCGGCTGAAGCAGGATTGTCCGCCCCACTGACATGGCGTATATCCGTCGTGAATTCTGCCATGTGCGACATCTTGCGGAACTCCCATGCCAGTATCTGACTTCATCGCACGTAACGCGTAGATCAGTGGCTCGTGGTCCGTGAGTACCTAAAATTTCTGCCCTTCTACATAGTGGCCGAAATGCCGGATAGCACCGTATATGGCTAGGAGTTCCCTACAAAAGGTGCTGTACCGTCGTTCTGACAGGCTCAATTTTCTAGAGAAGAAAGAAATTGGGCGTCACACTCCGCTCACCTTCTGCTGTAACACGGCTCTAATTGCTGTGTCGGAGGTGTCCACCATTACGCTTTGCGGAACACCCGGCTGCGGGTATACGAGAAGAGCAGCATTTGTGAGAGCATCCTTAACGTGCTAAAAGGCTTGTAGGGCTTCGTCCCCCCAGTCAATGGCACTTGCATTACTTACTGACGCCACGAGTAGACTGAGGAAGAGGTGAACGATGTTGGCGCATTTCGGGATGAGGCTACGTCAAAGTTTACGAGCCCGGGGAACTCTCGAAGCTGGCGACTGTTTCTCGGCTGTGGAAATTGCTGTACTCCTTCGACGTCGTCCTGATGGGGTTGTATCCCGGCGCTTGAAATGCTGTGGCCCAAATGATATCGTCGGTACCAAGCACACACTTTGCCGTATTCATAGCAAAGCCGTGCTATGTCAGTCTCTGCAGCACGCATCTCAGATGCCTCTCGGGCTCTTCTGGAGTGCTGCTAACAATCAGCAGATCATCTAGGTATACCTTTCAAAAGTGGAATCCCCGGAAAACGACATCCATTAACCATAGAAAAGTTTGGCTGCCGTTGCGTAAAAGAATCGACATTTGGGCGAGTTGGTATTGGTTGAACATCTTCGAAAAACAGTGTAAAAATACAGACAATAGGGAAAGAAAATGACCGGACGATGCTGTGCTCAAAACGAATTTTATTGAAACTACATCACTACATAAGTACTACAACCTAAACCCACGCGCCCATACATCATGACGCACAGCAGAATATACATATCTCAAACTGGCCCATCCAGAAACAAAAATTATTTCTCATGCGAAGCTATCGTCGGTTCACTAATGCACAAATCACCTCTGTTTCTAATGTGGAATGTCCCGATGATTTCCCTAGTTAGCTGATTGCCATGAACCGAAAGGATGGTGGTATCTTGAAACAGCAGAACGCACCCGTGTTCAGAACAATGCCTCGTGATATGTGGATACTTCTTATGTTTTTAGGAGTCTAATTCTTTTATCCGCAGGCCTTCGAAGGACCGAAGGCAGTAAGCCTTGAAAAAGAAAAAGGTTGCCGTAATTCCGCATAACCACAATTTGTCGCACCGTCTCAGAAATGTAGCTAGTCGTTTGGGAGTAAATGTTGTTTTTTCAGCACCCAATAAGATGCGAACAATTTGTGGTCATGTAGAAAGAAAATCGGCGCAATCTGATCTCGGAGATAAAAATAAAAGCTGTACTCTTAAACACAGGTCCCCGTTCGTCGAGTGTAAAATTCGTATTATCTATCAAGTTCCTTTGATTGTGGTCACGTATATGTCGGTTAGACGGTCGTTGTATTAATATTGGATTATTAGAACACAAAAACTCACTAAAACATAAGACATAAGGCATTGTTCTGAACAGGGGTGCGTTCCTGTGCTTCAAGATATCATTATCCTTTCGGTTCATGGCAATCAGATAACTAGGAAAATCATTGAGGCAGTCCACATTAGAAAACGAGGGGATTTGTACATTAGTGAACCGTCGCTAGCACTCCATGAGAAAGAATTTTTGTATCGGTTAGTTTAAGATACGTATAATCTGTTGTGCGTCATGATGTGTGGGCACGTGGGTTTAGATTGTAGTACTTATGTGGTGATGCGGTTTAAATAAAATTAGTTGTGTGTGCAGTATCGTCCGGTCATTTTGTTTCCCTAGTGTCTCTGTTGCGCTGTTGTACGGCGTTGCGTAACCCGAAAGGCGTGCGTAGAAATTCGAACATTCCAAACGCCGTCGTTATGTCGGTCTGGGGAATATTTCTCCCGCTACGTGTACCTGATGATATGCTCTTGAGGGATCTATTTTCGAAAATATGGTAGCGCTATGCAGGAAGGAGCCAAGACGGGAACTCGAGGCATTGGGTGACGGTCCGGTACGGTCACCCGGGTGAGTGCTCGATAGTCCACATAAGGACGCCAATTACCGTCCGTTGATTTGGGAAACGCATGACGAGGTGACGCATATGAGCTGAACGAAGGACGTATTATTCCGAGTGGCATCATGTGGGCAAACACCTTTTGAGCTAGCCGAAGCTTCCCGGATGAAAGGCGCCGTGGCCGCGCGTAGACTTTTGGGCCTGTGGTTTCGATGTGCTTCACACATGTAATATGACAGTGAACTACGATTCTCCAGGCTGACTGAGCAAGGTCTGGCTGAGAGGAGGTTGCCAACGCGGCTTGCCTTGTACCGCTCCATGAGAAATAGGACCCACTGAAGCCGTTTGTTGCGGATGTTGACCGACAGCCCGAAGTATTGCGGAACGTCTGCGCCTATTAGGGCGCATTTGACGTCAGCAGCTATGAAAACCCAGTTAGACGTTCCGCCCAAACCTAAATTCAGCGTGAGTGAACAATGTGCGCATGTTGTTATCACTGTGCTATTGACAGCTTGCAGTGGTGATGCACTAGGTTTCTTTCTTTTGGGCTTGTGACGGGAGACTGCTGACGACGTAGTAGTATTCGTAAGGTGTGTTCTGATCCGTAGTGCTGCGAACTGCGATTTCACTTGTATAATCCAGAATGCGGGGTCCGCAGTCCAAAATGTGGCAGTGGTGGTTGTGGTGAAAACTTTATTTATCCAGAGCTGTGAAGAAAGAGGCACCGGCTGGGAGCACCGGCACACTACAGTCCCCTAGTCGACGGCTAGGAGCCCGTGGGCCCTAGCGGCGAGTTCGGCCAGCTGTTGGTCGGGGATGAGCAGAGTAGCCTCCCATTGCTCTACCGTGGTAAGGGGCAGGGACAGAGTAGGATGGAGGGTGGGTCGCGAGGGGCACGCGCCTACTATGTGGTGGAGGGAAGCAAAAGGCGCGCCGCACCACGTGCACATGTGGCAGTATCGCGCCGGGAAGTGGAGGTGGCACAATGCGGGATGCGGGAATGTGTTAGTCTACAGTCGACGCCACTGAACAGACTGCCTGCGTTTTAGAGTGGGAGTGGGGCCGGGGAAGTGCATCCGACTAAGGCGGTAGTGCTGCGTTATTTCCCGATACGTAACCAGGCGATCCCTCCCTCCCGCCCGAGGTGGAGAGGCAGCATCCGAGGCATCCCGACAGCAGAAATCTCGGGCTACCTCGTTAGCCAGCTCGTTACCCGGAAGGGACGAATGAGCCGGAGTCCATATCAGGCGTGGACAATGTGCAGGCGGAGTCTGTGCAGTCTGCAGGATACGTGCGGTGATGGGTGATGCACGTGCGGTGATACACGACCCGTCGCAAAGTTCCGCAGAGCCGTCTGCGAGTCGGGGATTATTGCGGTGGCCGGGGCAGCTGTAAGGGCCAGGGCAATGGCGGCTTCTTCCCCAACTTCAGGGTGAGGCGTGGAGACCGAACACGAAGCTACAGAGTCTCCTTGGGGGTTGACCACTGCGGCGACGCAGGCTGCATGGTCGGGATATTCCGCTGCGTCGACGTATAGGGTAGTGGGGGGCGAAGCATGGGCTTTGTGTAAGGCCTTGGCCCGGGCAAGGCGGCGTTCTTGATGGAAGGCAAGGCTCATATTCCGTGGGATGGGGGCCACACTGTAGCGGGATTGTAAAGAGCCACTCAAACTGACCTTATCTCCATGCTGCGTAGAAAGGAGATGCCCAGTCTGGTTAGGATGGAGCGACCCGTCGGTGTAGAGGCCAGACGGTGGAGTTGACCAACACGCTGCGCTTCAACCAGCTCCTCGAAGGTGTTGTATGTCCCGGTGTTGAGAAGCTTTTCAGTAGAGGTATGACGACGGAGAACCATGGCCAGCTTGACCACCTTGCGGATGGTGCATTGGAGGCGTCCAATTTCGGTCTGGGTAAACTTCAGAAAGGGGGTGGCGTATGTGATGCGGCGCTGGTAATGAATGCGTGCACCAAGCGAAGGAGGTTGGCTTCTTTGAGACCATGGTTGCGGTTGGCTATGCGGGCGATGAGTCTGCCAATCTGGTCGGTGGTGTTTTCGAGACTGCGGATAATTTCAGTGTTAGCCCCATTTTCTTGAATTCGGAGTCCGAGAATACGAATGGAGGGCACGTGCGGAATGAGGTTGCCTTGTAGCGTGGCCTGAATATCAGGGGCACAGGCATCACGATGGCGACGCTTCGAGTGATAGAAGAAGAGCTCCGACTTTTGTGATGAGCAACTGAGCCCCCGCTCAATGTGGCAGTTACCGTCGACTGAGGAGACTGTCGGAGGGGCGTCTGTCGTGGACGTCAAAGTCATAGCGCTGTTGGTACAACACTCCTGTGGCTGCATCAGAATTACGGGCCACCAATGTTGGAACGCGCGCAAGGAAGACCAGTGCGAGTGAACGACGTGCGTCCCAAACAACAACTGAACTTTTATTGATGGCACTGCTCTCGAAGATAACTTGGTTGTTCCGCGCGCATGCTCTCTGTGGCATACACTCCAAAGCGCTGTTTTGCGGTGCCACACGACCATCAACTGTCGTCGTGGAAATTGAATGCACCCTCGGTAGGGCAAACCACGGCAACCATTTTTTTCCAAACTTACTTTTCGTGTCAGTTTCCGTGCTAAGCAGCTGCACAAAAAATAAGCCTACACATGGATGGTTTCTGAAGACTAAGCGCTCGAAAACGACAAGGACGTAGCATGTTCCTATCAACACTATCTCGATCAGAACGTCTCGTTTTTTGCAACCACCGCTTTGTATACACCATGCATTTGGCTTGACGCACCCGAATTTCGTTCTGAGCGATAGTAACGTTTTCAGCCATTATTGGGAGCAGACCATTCACATCGCTATCATGGCCCCCGAGTGGTGACATTTAAATAACGATTCACCTTTATGCCGGAGTTCTTTGTCACCGGGCTGGGCGGTCTCCGAACTGCGCTTTTTGTCGGATCTTCTTCAATAGATTGGGAAGCTGTCACCATGCAGAAGCAGTCAGATGGCCATCAACGCCCTGAGGTTTCGCTCCATGCCCTCTCACCTCATTCAGTATCACCTACAGTATCAGCTACAGTATTTCAAATATAAATTTCTTACGTCATGATCCGACGCCGAATGTACTGCGCCGTTTTCTGTTGCCTGGAGTAAGCTCACTTTATTTTTGCAACTTGACCTTTCAGAGGTTTCTGGCCCCATTTCTTTCTATTTCTGCACATCTCTCATGTCCTGTGTCAGGTGTATACTCTCACAGTCATGCTGCTTTGCGAGGCATTAACTGCGCTCTAGAGTCCTTTACGCCGGCGTGACACCGTTTTCCTTAACGCAGGGGATGCTAACGTGGAATGCCACCGGGTCCCGACAACGCATTCCGTAGACCATGCCGATGATGTACCAAGGGAGTGCTTCATGCACTCGCAGCTTCCTCAGTCGTGCAAAGGTAGGAGCTAACGTAATTTTCCGGGCGGAAAATTTGGCGCAAATTGCTATAGTTCATCGAAAAATTCACGGCAACTTCCCACCTACAGGGCTGTGTTGTAACAGGCGGTTGCTCAATTAATTTCTATCGAAAGTTTATTGCATGCCACGTTTCTCATTCCATCCCTGAAAACTGGTATGTCCGTTTCTTCACTTAATTGTTATACACGTGAAAGTTTGAGTTAGGTGGAACTCCTTTGGAAAAGGAACGGCGCATGAAGAGAGGTGACACGGACAAGCGTCGTTCGTGTCACATCCCTTCAGCCGTCATTTTTTTATCCGCGTTGTACATACTTCATTCAGTGATTATACACAAGAAATCCTCTACTAGATGTCACGCACGCTATTCCAAGATGGCTTCGTATGATTTTTCAAACTTTTGAACTGAATGTCCAAACTCAACTGAGCCTCAACACTACCACCACAAAGCATATTATCTTCAGCCGAGTAAATAAACATGAGGGCACCAACATGCTTAAAGTGTATTGGAAGCTAAATCCCCGGTTTTGTTTTTGGGAACTACAGCAGTTCACAATGCCACAGATTTATGGTTTTGAAACAACGAGTACCTCACACTTCGAAAACAGTTCCAGAAGACATCTACGTTAGGTCCCAAGATGTCAGACTGGATAGCATACTTTGCGACGGGAGAGCGTTTGCGAATAGAGAGCCTGCGTTTACCATTCATGCTACCAGAGCTGAAGGTCAGTGAAGAGAGCGATACTAGGAGCAGCACTTTGATACGCCACGGCGTACGCTAACAATCATTTATAGAAACTAGCGCAGACAGGGAGAACTATTCCGGGTCTTGAGAAAATGGAGCCTTGTTTTGTCTACTGCAGAGATGCAGATTTTTGGAAAAAATGTGTAGCTCACGCTTTAACGGACATTTAAATCATGCCGTACAAGGTGAACTTGTTGCCCTTTCGATGTCCTGGCGACCCGCCTTGTGACATATTTACACTTTGCAAGTTTATTTTTACACTTTCCAAAACTTTACGCCTAACTTTTCAACCTTTCTTTCTGCGTAAGAGTGGCATGTGCGCACAATGGGTATTGCTTGTATTCACTGGCGAGGCGCGCATGTAGGCAACCGTATGAGTGCGCCGCCACTCGTTACGTCGGGCTCCGCGGGATGGCGGTACTTGTCCGTGCTAAGCACATGACTGTGTTGCACGTTAAGAAACTCTACCTCACCGAACCGCTCGAATCCAATGTGAGCGCGATTAATAACATCTCTCTTGACACCACCGTTGAGAATCGGGTTGAAACAAAGCAGACAACGCACGCCCGCGTTTTTTTTTTTTTTTTTTTCGGTGTGCCGGCGCCTTTACCCAAGCCGCGCCATTCCAGTGGCGCATCGGCCATGTCTGTGGCCGTTTCCCGTGTTGCCAAGCGAAGAAATTGACAGCCAAACTTTTCAACGACTTCATGCGTAAATTTAACCCAGTGTGTGTTTTCTTGAATTTTCAACCAAACCTTCTTAATACATGTCTAGTTACTGGCATTTTTACGGGGCATATTTTCACATGGATTTATACTGTGTCTTCCCCACCATTAAAAGTATCTGCATTTATAGATCTGTCCAATAACGCATCACTTGCACGTAATCTTTCTGCGGTGGTTTTAAATCGCACAGAAGGCTTCCCTGTCTAAGCTTCGCTGTCTAGCGAGGGAAGCTTGGCTGCACTACCAGAGCAGCTCTCGTACGTTAAGTTGGATATTATAGGGTTAAGTGAAGTTAGAAGAACAGGAGAAGGCTTCATGGAGCTGACTAGTGGGCATATTCTGTAGTGCACTGCACCCCAAGAGAAGAAAGAACAGGGGGGAATTTTTAATTTACAGAGAAGTAGCAGGCAACGCGGAGGAGTTTTTCAGAATTAGCGAGAGAGTCACGGCTGTTATGATCGAGCTAAACAAGCGATACAGGTTATAAATAGTACAAGCCTATGCGCCAACAAAACCGTAGAGAGGTTCTACGAGGACGTCGAATCAGCAATGAAAAAGGCAGCAACGCAGTTCATGATTGTGATGGGAGACTTCAACGCAAAGGTCGATGACACCAAAATAGGAAAGAGTTCAGTGGGAAACTTCCGAATAGATAATCGCGATTCTCGAGGAGATCCATTAGCGGAATTTGCAGAGTGAAATAGCCTGAGGTTGATGAACAAATTCTTCTACACACTACAGAATTGGAAATGGACATGGAAAAGTCCCAATGGCACAACAAAAAAAGAAATTGACTTCATTTTAAGTGACTACACAGGTATTTTAGACGCAGAGGTGCTAGTGACATTAGGAGCAGCAATCATGGGATGGTTAGGTGCAAAGTAACGCTGAATCTTGGAAGAGAAAGAAATAAACCAATCAAAACTAAGAAACTCCGCATGGCTGTTCAAAACAAATTTGCGCTTCTAAATGAATGAGGTCCGTGTAGACAGGCTAAATGGCAACCTAACAATGGCAATCAGAGAATCAGCAGCAGCTGTGGGAGGAAGAAGATATAGGCAAGAAACTGAAAAACTAACTAAGAAAAAGAAAGAACTAATTGCCAAATGCAAGAACATGAAATTGTCAAGTACGGCGGGTCAGATTCAATTACCCCAGCTGTGTAAACTCAGTAACAAAAGTAAAACAAACGGCAGCCGTGCATATAACATGGCAGGGTTCGATGAAATGCTGTAAACGGGGCGAAGCTTGAAAGCAACTAAGAGGAAACTAGCTATCGGCAAAGAGGGGATGTACGCACTCAGGGACGTGCAGGGTAACGTTACTCGCAGCTTGGGCGACATAATAAAAGTAGCAAAACGATTCCACACCAGGCTGTATGCCAGTGACGTTAGACCAGGGGAAACTACTTCCCAAAGACATGAAATTAGGAAAAGCTGCAGGTGACGACGGTATAACCGTGGATCTTTTGAAGGAGGGTAGAGATATTGTGCTGGAAAAACTTGCTGCACTAATTTCGGAATACTTACAGCTTCAGAAAGGGCCCACAGCCTGGAAAACCACCAACACTATTCTATTTATAAGAAGGGAGATACGAAGGACCTCAAGAATTACGGACCCATCAAACAACTCTGTTGTTTACAAGCTGTTTACCAAAGTTACAGTTAGCTCGCATAGGTTACAGCGGGCCCGTTTGCCCGTACGCATAATTTCTCGGTCAAGTTCCCGCTGACGAATAAGACGCCCATAAGTTGAAGTCGGCCACGACAAATAAGCCGGTTGCCAAAACACCCGACAGAAACTCTACCTTAACGGAGCGTTTTTTATCAGTTTCGGGCAACAGACTTATTACCTAGAGATCCCTAAAGTCGTAGTTGAAAACTTATTCCCACACTCATCGCGTTCGGGCAAACGGGCCCTGGATTCCCAACAATTGCCAGAGCAGGCTGGGTTTACGAAAGGGTACTCAACCATTGATAACACGCATGTTTTCCATCAAGCGATAGAAAATTCCGCAGAGTACACTAAACCTTTTCACATGGCAATTATAGACTATGAGAAAGCGTTTGATTCCGTACTCACCAAAGCCGGGCTACAAGCACTTAAAAACCGGGGAATAGAGGAGACCTACATGAGAATTCCAGAGGACACATACAAGGAAGGCACAGGCAGGATAGCCCTCCACAAGGAAAGCGATGAATTCCGCATTCGAAAGGGGGTGTGACAGGGAGACGCCATCTCTCCAAAACCATTCACAGCAAGTCTGGAGGGGAAATTCCGCAAGCTTGACGAGGAAAACACAGAATTGAGGATAAACGGGGAGTACCTGAGCCATTTGAGGTTTGCGGACGAGATCGTCTTGCTTAGTGAGACTGCAGAACACCTGCAAAGAATGCTTGGGGAACTACAATCAGAAATCAGGGCAGTGGGGCCAAAAACATATATTTATGAATTTAAAAATGAGGAATAAGCACGCCGAAAGCGTCCTCATAAGCTTAGAAAATGAGCCGTTCGAAGAAGCAAAATAATATAACTACCTCGGGAAGATGGTTAGTTCTGACCCCAGCCACGAGAGAGAAATCCGGTGCAGGATAGGTATGGGTTGGGGACCTCTCGGCAAGCACTCCCAAAAAATAAAAAGAAGCTACCTCTGTCCTCCAGAAGAAACCCCTACAACGATTGTATAGTGCCGGTGGTGACATGCGGAGATAAAAGCTGAACAACTGAACAACTAGAAAGCAAACTTAGGTTTGCTCAACGGGCCATGGAACCAATAATGTTAGGAGTAACACTCAGGGACAGGAAACGAGCATCCTGGATCAGGGAGCAAACTCGAGTAGATTTCATAGTTCAAATAAAGAAAAGGAAATGGGCTTGGGCTGGCCATGCAATTACACGAGCGGACAACAGGTGGACAACTAGGGTAACAGTGTGGATACCAAGAGATGGGTCTAGAAGATGGGGAAAGCTATTAACCCGATGGAGGGTTGAAATAAAGAAATTCGGGGGTAAACAGTGGACTCGAGCAGCGCAGGACAGGGGCGCTTGGAGGTCAGTGGGAGAGGCCTTCGTTCTGCAGTGGACCTGAGCAGGCTGATGACGATGATGGTGATGGTGAGAAAGGAGCATTCGTTTTACACTAGGGCCTTTTGTTCTGGAAAGGGTGGATACGAAGTACCTGCGTTGACTTCAGAATAATTGCAGAGCCGGGAACGACACGTGCCACGTTATGATTGACTTTGCCCCGTCCACGCGGTGAAATCATGATGCACGGATCTTTGTTCTTGTTTTCCTTTTCTGCTATTTCCAGACTCATCTCCTGCACGAACGAGCTCCTCCTCAGTGCTGGGCGACGCACCAGCGCGAAGTTCATGGAGTCCCTCGCAGTCCCTGCTTCACGAGAAGCGCTCGCATAGATCGTTTCAAGTACTTCTGGGCGATGGCTCCACTCCAACGCAGCCACTCAACTACCATCCGAGGCGCCACATTTACGACGCCGGTGGGCGGCAGTGGTTGAGGCGATCTCCGTTCGTTTCGAACGGAGGCTCACCTGGCGAGCCAAGCAGACGGGCTCTGTGCTTGTACGGCCTTTCCTCGCTGGAGGCAGGCTCCACTAGTCCGCACCATCACGGCGGCTGCGCCCTCTCGACAACGTTACCCCATTGGCCGGACTACTTCTAAAAAAAACGCAAATTCATGTATGGTGGCTTTTAGAACTCTGCACATGCTGCAGT
The DNA here is from genome assembly GCF_048455015.1 of Haemaphysalis longicornis. Taxonomy (NCBI): domain Eukaryota; kingdom Metazoa; phylum Arthropoda; class Arachnida; order Ixodida; family Ixodidae; genus Haemaphysalis; species Haemaphysalis longicornis. The sequence continues at coordinate 159,020,203 of NW_027526203.1, read as the reverse complement.
AAAGCGCTTCAGTGCAAGTGCGAAGCCTGTAACCGTTCATGAGTAAAAAAAATGCTGGGGCAGATGCGACAATTTTGTGGCAAGTTATTCTCGCTGATAGGGAAATACCACACGGCACACGAGCCTGTGGCGATGTAATAAAACTGAATTATAAAACAAGCTTATTTTTTTTGTGCTGGCGGTGCTGCTGTTCATTGAAGCCCACCTTCTGAAAGGTTCATTTCTTTACGTGCTGGTTTCTAGCTACAGACACTTGTTATGCAGGGCTTTTGCTATAAATTAGCACATAATTGTGTTCTGGTTTCTAAGCAACCGTGAGCGTTGGGGGCGTCACTGTCCGCATCTGGAGAAAACCCGGGTCGTGCCTAGGCAGCGCTGTTACCTGCAGCCTGTTCTCTAAACGACCAACCGCCAGTGCATATCAAAACAACCCGCCCGTGCGTGGAAAATGGCGGCGACTGCATTACGAAACCACCACAAGCTATATACACGCGGTCTCTTCTTCGGATTGCCGGGCGTATTAACCTGTACTTTTGTAGTTTTGAGTCAACTCCTGAACTTCCCCAACCACTTATACCCTAGTTACACGGGCACAGTTAACCACGGTTAAGCGAACCACGCTTAGACAAAACCGCAGTTTGCTGCGTTACACGACAGACGAAACTGCGGTTACCCCGCTAACCATGGTTAAAGCAAACTGAGCTTGGCCACCTCAGTTCGGTCACGCTAACCGCAGTTCCAACAGCCGCAGTGCTCAAAATCGCACAAATCAGTTTGGACGCAAGTGGTGGCGCATCAGCGGAGGCGAAAAAAAAAATCACCTGGCGTTGGGAGGAGACGAAGGTTCTCAAATAACGGGCGCCCCAAAGCTGCCCCCAAGACGCGCTTGCGTTCTTTGCGTCGCTCTCGCAATCAGCGCGACTGCCCGTCAGCAGCGGCTCGTGTCCCGATCCACCCGATCAACTACGACAAAAGCCGTGCTAAATTTGGAAATTCCGCGCGTCGTCCGCCAAACAAATGGATAGAGCAGGCAATCATGAATCGTTTTCAGCACTCGGAAAGGATCGGCGCGCACGTCGGCCGTGCGTGCAAACACGCCGGAGCGCATGCCCGCACAGCACTGCAAGCGGCTCGAACCGGCCCAGACCACGGCAGCAACAGCGTATCGCTACAGTGTACTGTAGTATCGCCGCTCTTCGAAATCAATCTAATCGCGTAAAAGAACTTACACATGCGAGAAAGTGGATGTTAGTGCGGTGCAAAATTGTGCTATAGATTGTAATCCGCAGTTGTAGAGGTAGCGGCGGTTAGGTAAATATCCCCCGTGATGCTAAGCCTAAAGTTCCCAACACCGAGCAAACCTGCGCAAACCAATCCGGTTGCGAGCTGTTGGGGAAGCCCTTCTCCTTGCCGCGCGCGAGTGCGTTGCGTTTGGGTCTGAAGAGACTACTTTGACGATGTCTACTTTTGTCTACACTGCTCCTCTTTTGTTTTTATCGTGAAGTTAAAAGTGTGGTGATTTATTTTTGTTACGCTCACAACCAAGTGACCGCGGTCACCACACTTGGAATTTCGCGTGTAACAGCCAAAATCGCAGTTTGTGATAACCGCGGTTGAAGTTTTGTAACCACGGTCAAACTTAACTGCGGTTACTTCCGCCGTGTAACTAGGGTATTATTCATGTTTCAGGTCTCTTGCCTTGGTGACCAAGATTCACGGCAAATCCTGTTAGTATACGGCCCATTTGCTTCCTAAAGAAGCCTTGAGCGTCTTTGCTTCTAGATGTCTTCCAACTGCCACCAGAATGCGTCCCTGAGAGTTTCCAGTTAGACGGCTGTGTTTATTGATTGATTGATTGATTGATTGATTGATTGATTGATTGATTGATTGATTGATTGATTGATTGATTGATTGATTGATTGATTGATTGATTGATTGATTGATTGATTGATTGATTGATTGATTGATTGATTGTGGGGTCTAACGCGCCGACACAACACGGGCGATGAGGCGCGCCGTAGTGGAGGGCTCCAGACTAACTTTAACCACCTGGGGATCATAAACGTGTGCCGAAATCTCGAACACACGGGTGTTTTCACTTTTGCCCCCTAATATAAAAGCGCCCGCCGCGTCCTTGGGCACAGCAGCACAATGCCTTAGAGACTGAGCCACGCATCGAGGCGGGTGTGTTTCACAGTGGCGCAATATGACCCAATTGAGTGGTTTATGAGACTTCAGGGATATAATTGAATGGTGGCGACAGTGTCGTCTCATGTTAGATAACGCTTAAAATACAGCAAGATCTCCGATCACTACTCCTCTGTTTTTGAAGAACTCCAGAATAACCACCGAAGTATTGGCGGTGAGATGTTTGAGTGGCGCCCTCTGTCTCTGACGTCGGCTTAGGGACTCGCGCCGCTGTCGTCATGCTACGCTCCGCTTGTGAGGGGCAGCAGTGCCTGCGCTAGCAATCGCCCGCTTTGATGCTTTCGTGCATTAAAAAGCCAATTTTAGTAATTCAGTTATTTGTGCCAGCTTCTGACTGATCTGTATAATTTCAAGCTGTATCCCGCACAAGTTTCAACACACGAGGAGGGAGATGACAAAGAGAATCGGTCAGAAGATCGTGTGTAACTCGTCCTTTCTAGCTTATTCACGAGGTTCAGCGCTCCGAGCTCCTCGATAAGTATTCAAAATGCGTAGGCTTCCTTCAGTATTTTTTAGATGCTCTTATGAAGACTCGAGATTCGAATGCTACGCACCAAAGCAGCGGGCTGCTACACGCGCATCGTACAGCACCAAACAAAGCGGCTGTATTCTATTTCTTTCGTTGTTGTCGACTTGTATCATATGAATGTTTTTTTTTTGTTTTTCTGTGCCCAACACATTAATTTTTCTGCACCGTTACAAACATCTTATTACTAGGTTTTGGGATGTTTGGGAGGCTCACAAAGATAGTGTAAATGTTTTCTTCAGGCTGTATGGCATACATTCCCTTCTTCACAAATTGGCTTTCGTTATTGCAGCGTGCAAGAAAGTGAATATCCGCAGTGTGCGTTGTTTACTCACACGCAAATACAATGAAGAGGTTTTTACCCGCCGCGGTGGCTCAGTGGCGAAGGCGTTGCGCTGCTGAGCACGAGGTCGCGGGTTCAATTCCCGGCCGCGGCGGCCGCTTTTCTGATGGAGGCGAAAAGCAAAAACGCCCGTGTGTACGAGATTTCGGCGCACGATAAAGATCCCCAGGTGGATTAATTAATTAATTAATTAATTAAAATTAATCCGGAGCCCTCCACTACGGCGCGCCTCATCGCCTGCGTTGCGTCGGCGCGTTAAAACCCTACAATCAATCAAATGAAGAGGTTTTTGCTACGTCACTGCGAAACGGCGCAGACAGCGTTGTCCAGAGTACTCGAAGGCAACTTTCGTGCCCGGAATTTTTAGCGCAACCATCGTTATCATAACGAACAGACTCTTTATTTACGGTGTTCAAGGCTTGATATACTCGCTAAAAAACGCAATTAATAGTACACATGCACATATTACAATAATCGAAACCGATGAATATTTCCAAGCATCTCATTATTGTTTTCCAAAAGCCCAGTCGTAAAGAACAAATCCTGGTCTAGTCGAGATGGCGTTCCATGAATTGAAGAAAGTTACTCTTACTCTCTTGTCCGGAGCTGAGGATCCGGCCAACTAATCAGCTAGATTCTACTGCTAGATAAAGTTTTCTCCCCCTCCCTCTACTCCTCCTCTTTAGTGCACTTTTCCTATAACGCATATTCGAATATTGGGAAGACATCGCTGTGGGTAATGCAGGGAAATATCCCTCCAGGTCTGAACAAACACAGTGTTATACCCCTGTCAAACGTGCCTATTTAAGTGCACTTACACGGAGTGCACTCGGCTAAAATGTCATTCGGGAGCAGCTAAACGGCAAACGCGAATGACACTTTACAAGAAACGCACTTTAAGCTGAGTGTGGTCCCCAAACACACTTTACCGGGGCCAGCTCGCCGAGTGAGTAATCTCGTGAACAGAAGTCCGAAGATCGGAAAAATTAACCTTAAACCGCGAGCGTTTAGATGATAATAAGTAACGTTAAAAGTTAATTATAGATATATTGCTTATTTACTTTTACAAAAAATTGAAGCAGCGACGAAAAATAAGAAAATAACCTCACTCTCAACAACGTGCCAGCGCCGCCTGGTGGGTGTTTGGCTCCATGGCAGCCATTCTCTGCGGCGTTCTCGTAGGTGGTTTCTTGTGGCCCTGTGATTGTGTTCCTGCTTCCAGTCCAGTCCAGTTCCAGTCCAGTCACTGCTCCTCGCGCATGCGCAGCACGGCTCTCTAGGAGCCAGGCGAAATGGCTATCAAGCGGCTCCGGCGCACCGCCAGACTTGCCTAATGCGCAACGCAGGCGCACAGCTTGGCCCGCGTCGGCTCCAGAGTGTCTGCCGCGCCTATGACGTCACTCCTCTGGAATGCGCAGACCGGCGAATGTGCAGACCAAATTCTCAACACACCCGTACTCCAATTGGATTGGATCCGATACAACCCAATTTAATCCAATCCAAATCCAATTTCATCCAAATTCAAATCCAATCCGATCCAATCCAATCCAATGCTCCTCGCGCTTGCGCAGGACAGCCCTTCGAGGTCCACGCGAAACTGCTCAACCTCGGCCAGTGTAGCTTACGCTACAAAAATTGGCGCAGTTTGCACTGTGCAACGCCGGAGAAACAGCGGAGCTGTGGTAGACCTAGCTCCTTCCGGCTTTGCTAACTGCTGCTACGCTTTGCTAGGCTTTGGTAAGCTTTGTAAGTTTGGTAAGTTTGGTAAAGTTTGCGATGTTCTTGCCAGGCTGGGCTAAATATTGAGGGGTGAGGCCAAGTTTAGCCGGATTTTACAGAGCCGTCTCGGTGCCCCTCCCAACGCTGTCAGCGGATCCCAGAGGGGAAGAAGCTAGGTCGAGCCCTCGCTCCGCTGTTTCTCCAGCCTTGCTCCACTAGTGGAATCTGCGCCATTTTTTGCGTTTTAGTAGCCCAAGAAAGACTATCACCTTTAAAGTGATATAGTAAGGGATACGGAAACGCATATGCCCATAGGGCTCACAGGCGCGAAAGCTGGCTTCAGTGTTACAATGCCCTATCGGTGGTGGTGCCCCCTTTGCAGGCGGCGAAGTTTTTTTCTTGCTATTTTCTTAATAACGCCACGGCTCCATGTTCAAGTTCAAACAGTCCCGTTGTTAAAATGCACTCAATGGCCCGCGCGCAAGACCGTTAGAAACCGTGGCTACAGCTAGGGGGGCCACGTTGTGGTCAGCAGGAGTAAATGGCACGACGACAATGTTTATTGTGTTTAGAAATATAGTGCGGCTCAGTGGCTAAGGCTCTACGCTGCTGAGCACGAGGTCGCATGTTCGATTCGCGACCGCGGCGGCCGCTTTCCTGATGGAGACAAAAAGCAAAAACACCCGTGTGCATGAGATTTCGCCGCACGTTAACTCTTTCGCTACCGCAGAAAATTGACCAATTTTTAGAGGTCCAAGAAAACATTTTTTTTCCTGCTAAAAAATTATTTAGGCACTAATTGCCAGATCACAAAATGCAGATTATTTAACGGCCTTTCCAATAACACCAGTTTTTTAAAGATTTTTAAATATCATAGTTGTGAAAAAAAATATCAAAATCAAAATTTTTGTCAAGTTGTCGAAAAAAATGATAAAAAAGGAGTTGTGTATATCAAACCACTGGTAGTAGAAAAAAATTAGAATATACATTTTGTAGGGAAACATTTGAAAAACACACCCTAAAAAAAATGTCGACTTGCGCGGAACAGTTTTTCAGATATAAAAAAAAAATGTTAGCACGCACGGTGCTCGTGTCATGCGGTGAAGCCCAACCTCTAATTCAAAATGTGCAATTTCGGGTGGTTCCCCGGAATAAATCTGGCGGTTTGACGTTATCAGAGGAACCAATTTGCCCCCACATAACGTAAAAACATCTTGTCAATGGCTGACTTTGCATTTACAGCGAGCACAATATTTGGGACAAGCACGCGATGCGGAAAAAAACCTGCATGAAGTTGAAAACGGAACGCCGTGGCTGATGCTTGTTGTCGTTCACGGTCAGTTATCTCTCAAAACATAAAGCTGAGCTTTATTATCATCTTACTCGCAATTGTAGCCTTGCTCGCAAAAATGAGGTACGATGAGCTAGAATCGTGCCCTGCGATCTTTGGCCGAGTAGCAGTAGCGCGCTAAAAAAGATCAGCACAACGAGCCTCCTCTATTGCAGCGCCACCTAACATTTTTCAAATGAAACAGTACAAAAACTTATCAGAGACTCCGTCCGAATAGACAGTTCAACTATTGGTCTTCGTCCTGCTTGGTCTTCGGACTGCAGTATGTCTTAAATAAATAATAAATAAATAAGCAGCAACATTAGATACCCTCGCATGGAAAAGAAACTGGAAGGCGAACAGCTGGCAGTGTAAGGCCGGTTTGAAGCGCTGTCCTCGGCGGAACAGATATCTGGCGACTGGGTGTGACCTTTTGACTTGCATCTGAAGTTCTTATCGCAGAAATCGGGTTAGGGTGGGGGGAAATCAGGAGCGGCGTGCTTTGTTCGAGGATCAGTCGCGGACGCTTCAGGCGCCATGGCAGGTAGCCTTGAAGTTGGGTAACTGCGTAGTAGCGCTAAATATGAATTTCGCGATGCAGAAACGAAACCGAAACTGTTGTAAACTGTTTGCGAATGGTCCTGGGGTAAGTAGAACTACCACAGTACTTAGAACAACTTGCGCAAAGGCAGTAAAACTGCCTAAAATCATAAAGTAGCTTTGCAACCAGGCACTGCTTGACATTTTCACCCGATTTCTGGGATTATTACTGTCAGAACGCGAACCTGACGATTGAAAATCGTTTGCTAGTTCCCCATTCACGCCCTGATAGCAAAAAACAAGCGCTGGTGCAGAGTAATTACGAGTTGCACGCATTCTTCGTTGGTAGCCGTGACGCACGATGACCACGCCCCTTTTCCACACCCAGGTGATTCAAAAGCGTGTCAAAAATCACGTTTCCGTTGCAAAAATGAAAACAAAACTGATTTTGAAAGGCCATTTTCTGATCTAACTCCGAACAGCTTTACTTGTTCGAGAAACGCCTGGAACGCTATGAAAAGGCGCTCCCAAAAGTATCGATCAAATTGATCGATTTTGATAGGCGCGGTAGCGAAAGAGTTTTAAAGGAGCCATGAAGACAAAACACGAGTTTGTGTTATTCGAAAGGTTTCGTGTTTTATAGTGCCCCCGAGCGCTTGTCCGAATGCAAACGATGCTTTATTTACTGATAAATTATGTATTTCAGTTAAAATTTTGATTTTCTCGCTAAATCGTGCGTTTTCGTGGTCTGCAATGACATCCCAGGGCCTTGTTTACCGTTAGTGAACCTAGATGGCGCCACCGCACCACGAGAAGCCGTTTTCAGCCTTTCGTTTCTTTATGAACGTATTTGTACCTGGCTTGTTTTGTTCATGGAGACAATCGTTTCGTGATACATGGTGTTCGCTCGACAAATGCGGTCATGTAAGACATCGTCGCTTGCGTCAATAGGCCTCCTGAGCTGCCCAGGGGGCGCTGCGCAAGCGTCTTCCGGGCAGTACTTCCGCGTAGTACACAGCTGCGCGGGTCCCATAGGATCGCGTGTTGAGAGAAGCAAAATGATCTTGATGTTTCCGATTGTTTTGCGACATGGTCACCAGCCCAGCCCCGACGAGTCCGGTCTCTTCCGGCGATCAACTTGGCATTAAAGGGAAAAGCTTTGCAGCGCTAAATACGTTTACAGCGCCGACGAAAGTGCCGGGACGGTGACGGCGCTCCCCCACTCGCAGGTTCACTGACCATTTGAAGTGAAACTTCTAGTTTAAACTAATACTCTAGCTGACAAGAACTTTTCAGCAACAGCCGATCAAAAAACAAGAGGGACGCAATCGGCGAAGATCGCGCTTTAAAGCCAGTGAGTCCGGCGGACCGCTGGCTCGCCTGCTGCGGTGCACCGCTCTTTTGCGTACCTGCGCACTATGCGTGCGCTTTCATTAAACAGTGCTCGTTTGCGTCGCCGTTACGAATACATGGTGCAGTATTATCTTGCCGTTTTGTCGCGTGTCTCAGTGACAAAATGCAGCGACCGTCCGAAGCGTGAAATCTGTTTCGCGATTCCGAAATTAGTGGCGGTAAAACAAGGTGGTCGGGCGAACTGAGAGGCCGCTCGCTTTCATTGTTTGCTCCCACTTTACTTAATTACGCTCTTGCATTATGTATTCCCAGTTCGCACTTAATAGGCTAGAATGAGGGTCAGCAACGTTTTGAATTGCAGGGCCGAGTTGCATGCAGCCGACACGGCGGAGGGCTGGACGCCAAATCGGGTGGTGAGGGGGGCAGGGGGGCTTTGAACGCAAAAAAAAAACAACAACAAAGAAATAGCGAATTGCCAATAATATTTGACAATATTCTGGCGAAGTGTGAAGATGGGGGGCTATACAACTGGAAGCGACCAATTCTCTATTCTTTTCTTGCTGCCGAACTCCATTTGAGGACAAAACTCGCGTGTCAGCGTTCAGATTTTTAGCGACGACCCCTGCACTAGAAGATAACCAACAGAGTCAGTGATGATCGTATGTAAATATTCGGGGCCGCGCGTCGTGTATGCGGCTGTTATGTTATGCAAATACAGAAGTACACATCTTTGCAGGCAGCGGGCGTGCGATTTGGTACTTGTTTTGCGTCCTTTAATAGCGCTTAATTTGTTTATTTGACGCTATTGCCTCACCTACTCGCTAGTATACATGTACCCTGCCGTTCGTAAATCGTGCGGCGTAAAACATTACGCAAGAATCATTTAGTTTGCGAAAATACAAAACAAAATTTCCACTCGTTTTCAAGGCGGTGCCAGGCCAGCAGTGTCAGCTGAGTCGGCTGCGCAATTGTTGCGTTCGCTTGCATGCTCCCGCTGAAGCAACCTTTTGCAGTTACCAGCAGCGTTCCGTGTTTATGCTACTCGTGAACTTTCTTTTGTCGCCCGCGCGCAAGAAGAAAGAACGGTAATGGTCGTCAGGAAGTTAGACCACCCGACCTGGCGATGCTGTCCCACGCCGCGACAGTAAGAAAGCCGATCTCGCTCAAAAGAAAGCTGATAAATCGGCCTATTTTAGCGGGTATTATTTTGCTTAGCCTCTGCAACTACTTTAAGGGCTATTTTACACAGTATGCAGTCATTTAAAGGCGCCACAAAGCGATTAAACTAAGTACAACCAACTGTCACTCTGGCTTGTAATTGAAAACACATGGAGGGCGGCGAGGGTCGTTTGCTTTTGTACTACCCAGAGGTGTCGGTCACTAGGGGCGCTGCATGTCGCCAAAACTCCAGCGCAGGAGGCCTATCGGCCAGTGTCGTCTGAAATCACCCCAAAGCCCCGCAGTACTGTGCAGCTAAACCAAGCATAGTGCGCGCAGTACCAACAGCAGTACGCATCGGTATTTCTATGTTTACGTGTGCTTTCGTAACTTCCACTGTTTGTCCCACCATTCTTAGGGCTTTAAAAAGAATGTGCCCTAAATTTAAGCGCAAATAGCTCGTTCGGCAAGATTATATGTCCTGCCTAATTTGCGTTTGCTTTTGCCGCCCTCAACCAATCGCTGAGCTGTGTGGTAGGACATCATAGGTTTTGATTGATTGATTGTAGGGTTTAACGCGCCGACGCAACGCAGGCGATGAGGCGCGCCGTAGTGGAGGGCTCCGGATTAATTTTGACCACCTGGGGATCTTTATCGTGCGCCGAAATCTCGTACCACGGGCGTTTTTGCTTTTCGCCTCCATCAGAAAAGCGGCCGCCGCGGCCGGGAATCGAACCCGCGACCTCGTGCTCAGCAGCGCAACGCCTTAGCCACTGAGCCACCGCGGCGGGTGACATCATAGGTCCTGTTGCGGGAAATGAGCTAGTGGGCCGCATGGCCATTCCCTTTTTTACCTAATTATGTAGCTTATTTGAGCCAAGTTTACGTTAAAAGTGGTGTCAGTATGATTCTAACGAGGTAATCTTTTGAATTAACTAAACTTGTGTTTTCTTTTCATGGCTCCTTTAAAGATCCCCAGGTGGTCAAAATTAATCCGGAACCCTACACTACGGCACGCCTCATCGCCTGCGTTGCGTCAGCGCGTTAAGCACCCCAATCAATCAATCAATCAATCAATCAATCAATCAATCAATCAATCAATCAATCAATCAATCAATCAATCAATCAATCAATCAATCAAATCAGAAATATAGTGCGTACACACAACGGAATTTGAAACGAAGGACAAAAGGAGCTACCTAGGGAACCTCTCATCTGTGAAGTGTTTAAAGCAAAGCTTTCTACCTCTACCAGCCAGTGGTTTTTTCGTGGCGTGCGGGGCAAGAAACTTCCAACGGGGCTGGGGAGGCGGAGGGCGCTTTTCACTCACGGAGCACAGGGTAGATGGCGTGGCGATAGGGCACTATTACCCAGCGTTCCCCGTGCTCACCCCGGTGTTCGCATTGGCGGGAGCCTTCCGTCGGCTTTGTCGTCTGGTTTAGCGACGGTGTTCGGCCGTTTTGGTGCAGCTGCGCATCCATTCTGCGCTTACCTCGCACGGCTTGATTAACTTGTTCGACAGCACGTCCTGGGTAACCCGGACCCGAGGGAATTAAGTGGTCATACGGCAAATATACGTTAAGGGTGGGTTTGCAGGGCGGGAAAGCAAAATGTAGAGACCACTTACAGACATTTGGCCGCTAGAGAAACGCCAGCCTTTACGCCCTGCTTGTCACGAATGGGACTGCGTTTTCTATATTGCTGAATACCAATTCGGTTGTGTTTTAACAGGTATTACAAAATACGAATGGAGCAACTGGTTCTGATAAATAGCGATTATATAAGTTCCGTAAGCGTGCTCGCAATTCTCAAACTTACGAAACTGTTTAGTTTAAACCTGTATAAATGGGAATCACTAAGCTCCCATGCCGGATTGTATGGTGTCTGCGTTTGTGTCGCGCGGTGGTGTAACCGCGAGCTAGCACATCAGGATGGCTAGGTTCCGCTGTCTCACCATTCGAAATACGGTCCTCTCCGTTTTCTTTCTTCCGACGCACGGCCGGGATACAGCGGCGGCGTCTGCCGCTCGAGCCCGGCCGTGGCCGACGCTGCTGCGTTCGGGGCGGCGTTCCCGTGAATCCCAGGTAACGGATGGCAGAATCTCTGGTTTGACTCTTTCTAGAGCCGCGTGTATGAATTCAAGTGACGTCGCATGTGGAATTGCTGCGGGGATCGTTCACAGCGTTGCTTTCCAACCACCTTCACAACGTGTATTGGAGCCAATTTTTTTATCGTCCTTCGCCTTAAATTGCGCCGTTTTCCCCCAATTCATTATACAACCGATCGGGGTCGGGAACGGGGCTGCAATGCTCCCCCGCCAAGTCGGAACTACTAATCCTGAAGGCCCCGCGAAGCCCCAAGAACGGGAAGGCGGCAAACATCCAAGTGCGCACGGGCGACGGGTCGGCCATACCCGAGGTAGAGACCATCAGAGTCCTCGGACTACACATCCACGAACACCGACGCAACGCTCACACCGTCAAGCTACTGCAAATCAAAGCAAGCCGAGCACTCGGCCTCGTCAAGAAGATTGCCAACAGGCACGCCGGCATGAAGGAACGCAGCACGCTGAGGCTGGTCCAGTCGTTCGTCATAAGCCACCTGGCGTACGTGGCCGCCTTTCACAACTGGACCACGGCCGAACGCAATAAGCTCGACGCTCTCATACGCCGGGCATACAAAGCTGCGCTGGGCTTATACACCCACACAAATACACAGAACATGCTCGACTTAGGCTTGCACAACACGCTGAGCGAGATCATAGAGGCGCAAGCAACGGCGCAGATAGCCAGACTGGAAACGACGCGCACGGGCAGGGCCATCCTTGTCGCGGTAGGACACGAAACGAGGCTGCGGGAGAGAAAGAGGCGGCTGCCGCTGAAGCGCGAGGCCCGCGACAGCATCCGCGTCGCACCGATCCCACGGCACATGGATCCAACAGAGAACCATGAGCGTCGCCTGGCCAGGGCTCGCACCCTGGCAGAGACGTACGATGACGACGCCGGCGCCATGTACGTCGACGTGGCCCGATACCCCGACAACCGCCGACATGCCTACACGGCGGCGGTCGTGCAAGCAACCACCGGCAGAGTCGTCGCGGCGTGCAGCGTGCGTGTCGAGACGGCCACGGAGGCGGAGGAAACGGCCATAGCGCTGGCGGCAACCGCCAGAGGATGCACGACGGTGCTAAGTGACTCGAGGGAGGCAATCGCCAATTTCGCAAGGAACCAAGTGTGTGTGAACGCAGTGAGGGTGTGCGGAGCCCTGGACTCGCGGACGCCGATAACCTTGCGATGGTTCCCGGCCCACATGGGCAGCGTGGGACCCGTTCGCAACCGCAACGAGGACGCGGACAGGGCGGCGAGGGCGCTAACCGGACGCCCCGTCGGCCGGCGCGCCGCGTCACCTCGTGCGGCCAAAGAAAACAACGACGCCAGAGACGACAGCGACAACGCAGAAGACGAGGGGGTGGAAGAACAGGAGCCCGCCCCGATTACAACGTATGGAGGGGTCCTGGAATGGCACAGGGAGCAACGTAAACGCTACCCTGCGCCGCACCCGGACCTCACCCGGCAGGAGGCGGCGCTCCTCCGACAACTCCAAGTGCGAGCGACGTGGACCCCGGTGTGGGCCGTGCATGTCACGCCCGAACGATACATCACGGACCAGTGTGCGGTGTGCGGGGCCGCGAGGGCGACCATGACCCACATGATGTGGGAGTGCAACGACGCGGAAGCGGGAACGAATATACTACCGCCCCATCTCGCGCGTGCGGTGCGCGAGACGGACAAGGAAGTACAGAAAGCCGCCGCGCAGTTTGCGCTGGCGGCGATCACACGCCAGCAGTCACGGCCGGCATCCCCCTCCTAGCGAGGGAGTGAGAGCCACCGTGACCTTTTAGCCGGCGAGTAAAGATGTTGTTTCCCCCCCCCCTGTTCTCTTAGAGCCTGCTTAGAAATGTGGGGCAAGAATGATCACAGAGTATCATCAAAATAAATGTACGCGGACATGCATAAAGTTGGCAAACCTGCTGGTTTACCGTTCTGGGTAAACGTGTGAGGCTTCCGTCGTGAAGATGTGTTCGTTTTGGCTCTCATATATCACGGAAGGGAACTTTATTTAAGTAAAACAGTAATTTACATGTCTTATAAAGTTCATCTGGAAGTTCGTCAGCTCCTGGTGTCTCAACAAGCGTAAGTTCATCAGCTTGCTAGCGTAATTGGGCTATTTACGAACATCACCTGTTATAGGTCTTACACGCTAAACAAACGCACCCGAAGGTCGCTTTCATTAGAATGAGGTACACCGCTCAGTAAAGGTGCTTAAGAGCTTCCAAACTCGGCTATATTTTTGCCTGCACTCTATAAGAGCATCATTACAATACGCGTCATGAATAAACAATGCCGTGGTGTGGTGGCGCTCGTCGGTCAAAGCTTGCCTGTACGGAAAATCAATCAACGCTTATTGTTTCTACAAGAGTTCCTTTCCGGACCTGATGGTTGGAGTGGACATTGAACCCTCGTGGTTTCTTGACAAGCAGATTTTCTGGCATTTGGAACTGGAACTTTTGAAAACAAGGCTGTGCTAATACAGGAGGCCGTGGGAGGGATGCGGCATCACGAAGGGCTAGCTTTGTAACAGTTGAAGATTAGCACACAGGGATGTAGTCTTTGCTTCCATGTCTTCGTCTGTTAGCGCTACAATATTTTCGAACAACTAACTTCGTCAGCATGTTACAGTGATGTTTGCTGCCCAAGAAGCAGCGCCATTTGCTATATCATGGTGGTTCGGGCGTCATATCTATTGTGGAAGATGTCATGCTCACCAGGGCCTTTATTCGTAACATTCAATTTACGTAAGTGTCGGCGCCCTGCCAGATACCAACAGCTATGATCATCACGAGTGAAACCACGGGCGCCGACACAAAGAAGGCATCGGGGGTAACATGGCAACAAAAGCCGAGACGAATGAACAATTAAAGCGGTGCAGATGACAACTCGTTGGTAGCTCGTATTTTAGCCGACAAATCAGGTTCTATTTGATAAAAGAGACAAGCAGGAGCTATGCATTCATCATGGTTTTCTTTCTTTACGCCTTGTCTCGGTGTCAGTCCCGTAAACCGTTACCACGGTGCTCTGCACGAAGTGGGGGATAACAGTATAAAAAATCGATAGTTCTGTATGCCCCGGCGTACGCTATAGGCACCTTTATGTAGAAAAGGGCTGCGTCCACAACGGGCTTGGTCCGGTGCAAGATGCCTATATATTAGGGCGGCCTCAGTCCGGGCAAGGTGCTTTTGGACTGGGGGGTCACACTCAACTTCATGGTGGCTGAAAAGGTACGTAAGCAGCGACTTTCCTTGCTCCGTTTATAAAATGAGTTAATGGACTTTAATTCGATATCTCAACCTCGAATTTATAGACTAAAGGAAGCGCTTCGCTAGCCCCGAGAAAAGCGGAGAATGCTCGTGCATGGTTTGAGACGGGACGCTGGTTGACTAGAAGTATTGTGAGCTTCTCCAAGGAACGGTCTTCCATAGTTCTCGGTTGCAGTTCGGCGTCACGTTGGAGACAGTACTGCAAGCATGCGTGAGTTGCGATTTCGTGTCAGGCCGTTCACCGAGGAATCTCATTGACGAAAGGAGGCGCTGCAATCACCGAAGTGAGCGGACGTGTGTCGCATCGGCTCCGCAATTAATGGTTCGTTATGAAGGGCTAATCAGCCACAAAGGTCATTAACATATATCAACATGCTCGTGAGGTTAAGCAGCATCAGTGGATACCAAAATACCAACAGGCAAGGAAAATTTTGCTTACTTAATTGACATTTTCTGTCACCGCCGGACGACGCAGCGCTAAGCCTAACGAGTGACTACTAGACAGAGGCCGTCATGCTGGCGGTGAGTCAGGGCACGTCCGAGAGTCCGAAATTACAGCAAGACATGAAAACCTGCTCTCAATATCAGGGCCATGAAAAATATGTGCAAGTAGAGGGAGAGGAAATCCCACCGGAAGACTTCAACGAAGAAGCAGGATGGAGAACAGCAGGCGAGCGACACGTGAGGCGCTGTCAGAACAAGACGGCAACCGCCAACGGAGGGGACGACAGACGCTAATGGAAAAACAGTCAAGGAATACGGGGATATCGGCAATCAAAGCAGCGAGGAGGCGAGCAATGCCAATGGAGGGAACCAAGATTGTAGTCCGACCACGTGGCAAAGATTGCAATACTTGGCGTAATGGTCGCCGTACACGTCGCAGCCGGGATCACCGAGGAGGACGGAAAGGAAGACACGATGTGCATAAACGCGCAACAGAACATCTTCCTCATCAGCACTCCAAAAGAAGCGAACGCAAGATGCCATGAAAGTATTCAAGGCATCGTCATCAGGGACAACCCAAACAAGGTGAGTGCATATCGCACGGCCCCGCACGACACAGTGAAAGGAGTGATCAGAGGGATACGGCTGCGGGAAACGCCGAGACACATAGACCAAAGTATCGTCAACGAACGGAACCCGCTATAGCCTTGGGCGCCAAACGCGTCGGAAAATCAACAACAGCCACCGTAACCTTCAGTGGAGGTAAGGTTGCCAAACTATGTCAGGTGTGGAAACGCCCTGATCGAATGTCAGCTTTATCGCAAGCAAGCAGACTTTCGCCACTAACGCGGCCGAGTAGGACACAGGGAAGATGCATGCCCAACACCAAACGAGCGGGCGCGCAGAGGCTGCGGTGAGAAAGACACCAAAGAAGATCATTACTGTTCACCGAAGTGCAAGCTTCGTGAGGATAAGAATCTCACAGGAGATCGTGAGTGTAGAGCAAGATACAAGACCCCTTACGTGATATGTAAGCGGCAATGGGAAAGGCGCAAAGGAGAACAGCAGCTGACGCAAGCGGGGAATTTTCCACCGCTCGACACGCCAGCTGCGCAAAAGCCAAGGACGCCTTCTCAGAACATTTTGCAATCACGGGACAATAGCAAGAGGAGAAGTCAAAGCCGCGACAGAGAGAGAGAGAAAAAAAATATTTTTTATTTCTCCAGAAGAGGCTGATGTGCGGGCCTCGCTCCGTGGAAGGCGTATCTAGTCCGGGATGCCTTGACTTCGGCTGGCCGTCCGTGCTCGGGTCACCAACTTAAGCTGGATATCCGGGTCCGGGCTACAGCACGCGATGCGGAAGATCGCAATCCAGAGAAAAGGGAGCTGGAAGGACATGGTGCGCCCCCCAAGCGGCAAGACGGAGTACCCACAAGCGAGCGCTGTAAACAAGAAGCACCAAAAGAAGATAAGAAAAAAGGAGATAATAGATATAGTGCGCCAAGGAAACGAGATGCGCAAAGAAAATGCGGAGGTGAGCGCGATGATTCAGTAACTCACGCAAACCGTGAACAGCCTCAGGAGAAAGTTGACTAACTGACAGCAACCAACGGACCAACCAAGCACCGAGAAGGTCATGATGAAGACCAAAGCAGATGAGAGC
Source organism: Haemaphysalis longicornis (assembly GCF_048455015.1). Taxonomy (NCBI): domain Eukaryota; kingdom Metazoa; phylum Arthropoda; class Arachnida; order Ixodida; family Ixodidae; genus Haemaphysalis; species Haemaphysalis longicornis. Next base: position 159,003,542 of record NW_027526203.1, on the reverse strand, counting down.
AAGGGGCCATCAGCGAAGAAATGGCGTATCGAGGAACAAGAAGAAAAAGTAACAATAACACACATCCAACTCCACAACACAATCCAGAGGATCGCGAAAACCCTCGAGAAAAAAATTCAACAACAAGACAAGGTACTGGGAGAAATGAGAGTACGCATAGACCAAATGATGACACCGGTCATGCAGCAGATCAACCAAGCACCTGGCAACAACTACCAATCAGGGCAACCATGGTCACTGATTTACCAAGCATTACCGTATAGCAATAGAACTGCCGCGATTTCTAGCCAAAGCAGGCAGCGCTACAGCAACACATCGAACACGCCAAGAAAAAGGCGGACGGGATCCTACTACACGAAACGCTCACCGCAACCCCAACCCTTCCCGTATACAGAGTGCAAGTGAGCCCGGCGGGCGAAAGAGACCTGTGCAACTTGGTCAGAAAAGGAGTGACGTTTCTGGAACATGAAAACAAAAAAATCGAACACGTCTACACATAACTCATAGCGACCGACAACAACGAAGAGAGGCTATTAATCCTAAACGTATACATCAACGCGTCACAGAAGCACCAACAATTAAAGTCACTGCTGCACAAGGCCGGAAACATAGCTAAAGACTCCAAACTACTCGCGTGCGGAACGCGATGTACCAATCGTGTGGCTACCTCAAGAACAACGCCAAAGGCAGGAATCTGGCACCCGACGCAACCGAACTCGACTATATCCTAATCACGGACCCTGCGTACTCGGCGAGTATCAGAAACTGGATATCGAGGGACGCTACGCCAGACCTTACAACCTTACATTTGTGAAGAACGACGCGTACGCCGTCATCAAGTGAAAAAACACTGTAGAGGAGCTGGGCAGTGATCATGTAATACTAGAAATCACGGTGCCAGTTACGGCCGACCATAAGAACAGCGTAAGAAATAAGAGTGAATCTAGTGGTCCGAGGTCAGGAAGATCAGGGACCTGGAAGAAGCGGACGTCGCAGAGATAGATGACATCGACGAATGCAACGACAAACTCGCCCGCAACGTGCGAGAGACAACAAAGGAGATCGAAACAGACGTGGAAACGGACGTCATGGACAGCAGGCTGGCATAGCTGATCGAGGTGTATAAGCCACGCAAGGCAGGTGGAAAAAATTCCCCGCATTTCCCCAAGGGGAAGAATGTGAAAGTGCGAATGCACGAGTTGAATTTGCGCGGTTCGGTAATGTTCGCGAAAGAGAGATCACACACACACACGCAACTACAAAGAAAGAAAGATGCATTTATTCACAGACACCTATTTGTGTTGTCGTTGTACTTGATTGCTAGAGCGAATCTCAGCTTTGAAATTTCGTGTCAGTACTCCTTTAAGCGGGTGCATTAGCCCTTCTCACGCCCGATTCCTGGACAATCCCCCACGTGGGTATGTGCCATGTCAGCGGCCAGGCAGCGCGCGCCCATCTCCCCCCGTTGCCAAGGAAGACGAGGAGATTCCTGGCCAATCCCCCACGTGGGTATGCTATGCGGACATCGCCGGTGGACGCAGGTTCAGGGTCGCTTAAGAAGTGCATTCGCACTTAAAAGCAAACGTAACAAATGACTGCCAAAGATATTGGCCGAGCTCAACAAACCAATCGAGAACCACTGCAGAGTCCTGAGCAACCAACACTGGAACGAGATGTGCGACGTGGTCGACGGCCACCTACACAACGGTAAGGCGCGTAGAATTTCCTCAAACACCTACAAGACAGACCGACCAAGTTCCTCCACCGAGAAGTCACCGAGTCAAGTACGTACCGACAACGTCCATGGTGGAGCATGGCCCGTACCGAGGCCGACCCAACGAGCGCCTCGATAGGGACATCGAAGTCGAAGATGTACAGATAGCGCTGCACTACCTGAACACCATGTCGACACCGCGTCGGATCACGTCCCCAACAGGATCCTCAGGAACCTCGACGACAAATACATCAAAACCATGTCGGAATATTAATGCTGGAGAAGCGGCAAGCTCCCAAAACAGTTGAAAAATACCGAGACCATTTTCACGCCCAGCCAGGGAAGCCACTGAGCACGGAAAACCATCGCCCAATTGCGCTAGCATCCTGCGTGGGCAAATCCATGAAGCATTTCTTACATAATGAGTGGCAAGAGTACCTGGAGAGAGACGAACAGTGTCCGGAAACAATAATCGGATTCCGACAGCACCAAATAATTGACACTAAGACAAGTGAAAACAAGGCCATACTGGGACTTGACCTGCAAACCGCACTTGACAAGGTCACGCATGCAGCGGTCCTAAGGCAAATGTCGGAGTTCAGCATAGACGAACGATCATACCATACATCAAGGACTTCCTGACGAGCCCAACACTGGAACTCAGGGCAGGAGAACTACAGGCAGATGAAAAGGAGCTAGGCAGCCAGGGCACCCCTCAAGGAGCAGTCATCTCGCCCATGCTCTTTAAGCTCGTCATGATTCGACTGGCCAAAAGTTTGATCCAGATGCAAGACCTATGCGCCAAATCTACGCGGGCCTTATTACGCTGTGCGTGATGGGTGGAAGCGATGCACACGTCGAGGCCACACTGCCAAGGGTGGTAGAAGTGATAGAAGAAAACCTGGAAGGGTCTGGCCTGAGATGCTCTCCGAGCAAATTAGAGCTACTGACCTGCCATACAATTAAAGCGCACCGAACTAATACCAGAGAAAGCGAGGAAATCAAGATCAGAACCGGCTACGGCCACGAAATCCCAACAGTAAGCGAGATCCTAATCCTGGGTATGCTTATCAAAGCCCACGGAACCAACGGCGGCACCATCACACGGATAGCAGTCAAGTAAGCAAAAACAGTAACAATGCTTAAAAGAATCACGGACAGGAGAGGTGGCGTGAGAGAAGACAACCTCACAAGGCTATTCCTCTACTTTGTGATATGCCATATCCTCTATGTGGCGGCGTATCACAGACGGAACCAAAGCGAGAAGAACATGCTAAATTTGCTCATCAGAAAAGCGGATAAGAAGGCACAAGGACTACCGGAAAGCAGGAGCACGAAGAGCCTACTCCGGCTGGGCATGCACAGCACGCTCGACAAAATAGCGGAACCGCAGCGTACAGCCCAACTGTAGAGACTCAATACAACAAAGCCGGAATAATATTGGACAATTTAAACATCATGCATCAAAGACAACAAAGCCCCAAATGCTCAATACCGGACGAAGCCAGAAGATGCATCAGGGCGGACCCCCCACCCCGGAACATGCACCCAGAACATAAATTGGGCAGCAGGCAAGCCAGAGGGAAAGCAATGGTGGATTCACACGCAAAGGATAAACAAGTCAGATAGGTGAACGCGGCGGAGTAGTTGTGCCATAGTAATGATGAACAACGAAGGGAAGACACGAACAGCAGCCAGCGTGGACTGTAAAAAAGCTGAAAAAGCCGGAGATAGCAATCGCCTTGGGCTTTGCAAATCCAGACTGAAGGACAATCAACAGGGACGCAATACAAGCAGTCAAAAACTCTGCAAAAAAGGGATCACCCCCAAGGCCGTCAGCGCGCTACAGAAGAAAGAAACAAAAAAAAACGAAACGCCAGAATCAAGTGCATAACGGCACACACCACGAAAGTGTCGGAGAAAAACACAAACCGCAACGAAGCGGCACATGGTCGGCCGCGAGAGCAAACGGACTGCGCCCGCGGGGAATGCTCCGAGCTGTGGTACATCAACAAAGACAGAATGACAAAATACGATGAAATCATCAAAATGTGCAGACTGGCAATAAGAGAACTACAGCAACCACACAAGAACCTGAACAGGACAGAGGCTGTCCTATTCAGACAACTACAAATGAGAACTCTACCGAACCGAGCAATACTACACAAGATGCACCCAGACATGTACCCAGACCACAAATTCAAGGTGTGCCGCGACGAAAAAGCCACCATGGAACACATACTGTGAGATTTCAAGAAGCATCCGGACGAAGCACGAAGATGAATGCTTCCGCCGTCGCTCGAATGGGTGACGCGGACCGCAGACCAAGCAACACAACTGAAGGCCATCCAGCGGGTCCTCGAGGCGTTAGCCAGAAAGGGACTCGACAAGCCTGAATAGGCGAGTGGACACACCTGCAGGCGACGACGTAGGCCCCGTCTAAAGCGCGTGCGCTTTACTTCAGGTCAAATAAACGTTTTCAAATCCACTCCCTATATCCTAAAGACCCACACGCAGGAAATAAAGGTATTTACACAGAATTGCAAACCACCACAGTCTCTGGTACGCGATCGTGGAAGTCTTTGTCTTGTAATAAGTATCATTAAACTCCAGAGATCTCATTTCGGTCGAAAGTAAGCACGAACATTTGTGCACAGCGCAAAATAACCAAGCAGTGGCTCGTAGAAAAAATAGACATTTGACATCATATGTTGGTGATTCGTAAAAGGCGTTCAAGAAATACAGTAGAATCTCGATAAACGGAAATCACTTAAACAGAATTGCTGCTTAAACGGAAGAGTTTCCTGGAGTTTGGTTGGTTTTGTATTCAGATAACGTAAAAAAACTCTCGGTAATCGGAACTAAAATTTCCGCATCACCGTGTAAACGGAACCAGAAATGGAACTTCTTGTGAAATCCTGGCATGAGAATCAGCTTTTTACGGTTCCGGCTGTTTCGTTCTTGTTTTTTTAACTTCCCCTATGCTTTTTTAGCCTTGTTGGCCTCGTAAGCCTCGTCTCGTAAGTAGTTAGCCGTGTTAGCGCTACGAATGCAACATCGCAGTTCTTGTTCCAGTCGTTCGGTCTCGATTCTAGACGCCGAGGCTACAGGGCTCACCTACCGTCGCCTCGTTCGTGCCATCGTTGTTCTATTCCTCCTTCATTACCACGTTGCCGTCTTCTAAATTCGGTGGCTCGTAAGCACTCGCGAAGTTGAGGCCTCTAGCCTCCGTGAAGATGCAGTTGCAAGGACTCAAACAAAAATAATTGACGCATTTTGTAGTGCACAGCGACTCATTGTTGTCAAATCAACTTTGTGAATGCTGTGCCTACGCTTGTTGTAGTTTTTTTGCTTTCTGAAAACTATCAGCTACAGTCACTTTCTAGTGGTTAGAGTTCCATGAAATGCCCTTAGAATTGTGTACGCCCATAAATTTGCACCTTAGAACATCTCTCTGAGTAAACGGAACTCCTGTTAAACGGAACTAATTTTTCCGGTCCCTTGAAGTTCCGTTTATCGAGAGTCTACTGTATATATTCAGTACAATTGGGCGATGCACTACCATCGAACGTGCGCATCCAATCAAGGCACTCCCCTGGCAACACAGTACCCACCAGCCGTGACCCACAACCCAATACCGCTGACGATGCTTGGGGGATGTTTTCAGCAGGCAAGAGTTGGCGTATTTGGGTCGGCGTCTAAAGGTTCGCACATTTCGGCTCGAACGTGGCGCGGTATCACGAGAAGTCATGTCCTTCCATCGGACATGTAGTTACTACGGTACAGAAGACCATCACGTACAGTAAAGTGAGAGGCTTGCTGCCGCAGTGCGCGAAGTTGGGATGTAGACATTGTGGTTGTAAGACAGGTCATCATTGAAGAAACCCACGGTTCTTTTTCATTTTTAGCGGCTTTGGTAAGCGAGGAGAGAATCTGTGGGCTCAGGTGCATCGAGCATGCTGTCGTGGCCGGCGATACAAATGCCGTATTTTTGAAGAGGGAGAGACCAACGTGCAAGCCGTTTCATGGTGTTTCTGACAGACGATAACGAACGTATTGCGTGATGGCCAGTAAAACTCAGAAGCCGGGCCGTATAAATAAGGGCGGAATTTCCCTGAGTCTTAGACAACGGCCGAAACTCTTTTTCGGTTACTTAGAGATTTTATTCTACTTTCAAGAGAGTCCAGCTGGCTTTCTCATCGATGAACAGTTGCAAGTTGGGCGAGTTGGTACGTGTTCACAGCGCAACAGACGAGACAGACAGGAGACGGTCTTCTAAATTAGGCTCTGCTACATGCTTTAACCCGTTCCTGGCCAACTTGGCCGTAGTAGCTTCCCTTGTTGCATTGTACGTGTGCAAAGTGAGCGTTGCTGCGTGGCACATTAAACACAGTATTTGTCCAGCTCAAGTTCGAGCAATATGTAGCCTTTTGGAGCCCTCTACGGGACACAGCCGGAGAATGTGCCGCATCCTGTCTTATAAAAACAGCGCTCATCCTGTGGTTATTCTCCTCTCTGTCTCGTCTCTCGCGCTGTGATTGATATGATACAGATTGATGAATTCGGGGTAAGCATACTTTCATTGCGCGAGGACAGCCCCGAGGCCTACACTACTGACGTCTGTGTCTACTTCGTAGGGGCGCTGGGGTCGTAGTCGCGCAGTGTTGGTGGTGATGTCAGCAAGCGCCGTAAAGTAGTCACAGTAGTCACAGTATTTTTGCCGAAGATGCTGTAATCGAAGCGGAATCGTGAACAAACCGGTGGAAGTATGAACGAAGGCCAATCAAGTTGCGGAGGGCCTTAACTGAAGTAGGCTTCAGAAATTCCGCAACTGCATTAAGCTCGTCAGGGCCTAATGTAATAAATATCCCGGAAACAGCATCGTCTAAAATGGCTAATTGGCGGGCTCGGAAGTGCAATGTTTTTCGAAATCAATTGTAGTCGAGCGGTCCCGTCGAATAAGTACGGAGGGGAACAACAAGCGGCTTGCATTACCCTAGCAGGACAAATGGCCCAAGGCCGCCTTGTGCACGGTAACTCTATCTATACCTTCTAAAGCAGTCACAAGAAGCAATTGGCAGTACTGCATCGAGCTACGCTCCGAACAATAACTGGACTGCCGCGACACCCGTATCGACGCCCTCGAGAAGGCGCCTCCTCTGCCTCCTACGGAAGTCTTGCTCTCTGAAGCAACACTCGAACACGAAGAACGCCGATTGCTTACGTGTCAGGGAGCGGCGCTCACTGCGCGGAATTCTCGCACTGTGTTCCCGCCACCTCTGAGTCGGGCACCGCCTCCCCACTCAGAAAGGCCACTTCTGACACCCCGACGTCAGCGAGTTTGCATTCCCAGAGCAAGGATACGTCCACGCCAAAAGGCCCTTCATCACATCCTGGACATGAAGCTCCCAGATGAAATTGACATCTTTAACGATGCCAGCCTTGACCAACACCGAATGGGCCTCGCGTGGCGTTATCCAGCGCGACCTGAACTTGACGATTCTGTTACAAAACATTTACTCTCTCGCTCCCCCACTGAAGCCCAGTTGCGTGGCGTACCCCATTCACTAGACCAAATTGCCTACAACATATCTGCCCCGCTACCGTCCCGCATTCGTATCTTCAACGACTCGAAAACTGTTGTTGAGGGGTTCAACAAGGCTTTTACGGACAGCTCTACTGTCCACCAGATGCAAGCTATGGCCAGCATACGCACTCAGAATGGCACGAAAACTCGCCTCGCGTGGATACCGGAACACATGATGCAGGTACATGGCAACCAGACTGCACGCTCCGCTGCTACGAGAGCCTCCTCGAAACCCCACCTCTGGATGACCAATCCTCTGCTGCTGTCTCGCACGCCTACCTCCTTTCACGTGCAACTAGACCACGGTCGCCACGCGCGGCAATTCCGCGTAACACCAAGCACTCCGCTTGGCTATCTCAACGGCGTCCCTTCTCAACCACCCCATCCCAAATTTTCATTAACAAGAGACTTCTGAATGCTGCTCTCATTCCTTACATCGTTTCGAAATGGATTCACCGTGGAAAGGTACCACCGCCACGCTGTTAACACTGTTCAGAAACATCTATCGCGGGCCTAAACCACTTAATGTGGCACTGCGCTGCATTCTCCGACCATCGCTATATTCTCGAAAGTGCACTCCCCAATGGTTCTTCACCAGGTAACACCCTGAACTGCAATCCACAATTTCTCACCGCGGCAGGCACGTTTTCCCTTGAGAGCGGACTAGCACGAGTACTGTAAGCCGGGGCCTACAACCCACTCGACACCTCAAACTTGACAACTAGAAGCTCCATTGGAAGCTTCCTACATGCCCTTGAAGATTCAAGAAATGTTATTCCTCCCTCTACGCTATTACCATTTCCCAGTCTGGCCAACAAGCCTTCCCTTCCCCAATAAAATACTTTACTACTACTACTACTACTCTAGCACTGCGGGCGAAGACCACGGGCTTTGGAGCGTCGAATTACCCCACGTTGATCCATGTCGTCTATTGCTCGGAATAACGCGTCGTACAGATGATGAGATCCGATATGGACACTAGCGTAAAGGTACGTGCACGTGCGCCAATGTGGATGTGATGGTCAGCCGTTTGCTTCCAGCTTAAGGCTGTTTGGCGGGAATCGAAGGAAGAACTCGATGTATTTAGCAGGAAGAGGAATTGTACGCGCTGCTTCATGTCTCACTCCAGCAGTAGCCCCTAATGTGACTGGAGCATTCTAAATAAATAGACAGCTACAGCAAGCCCATTAGCCCCACGCATTATCCAGCGGCGACTCCGCTGTCTATGGTCACTGAAGACATGCCTTAAAAAGAAACACTGAAGTCAAAATATAAGTGGCTCAAGATCGATAGCTTAGCTCACCGAGAACACCAATAGAGTCAAAACCGGTTATAACGAACTGTAATATGCACGGCGATTAGTTCGATATATCCAATACTTCGATATAGCCGAACCCGTCTGTAACGAATTTTTTTGTTACGAGTTCGCGATACGCGGACCCCCCCCTCCCCCGCCATTCCCACAGAACGAACCGAACACAGAAAGTATGCCATTACCTTATACACAAAACAATCCATTTATCTCATGCAATAAAGCTACTTTCCGCCTTAACTGCCTACTTGGCAAGAAAGAAGTGATTTTTGTTTTCACTTTCGTTTTGGCGGCACCAACTAGCACCGCATTCTCTACACGAGACATCGTGTAGAGAATGCGGCCTACACGGCCTACACGGGACATTACCTGTACAAAATCCAGCAGGCATCTTCACCTCTTTGTTCCAGATGTGACTCACGAGAAGACATCCATCATGTTATATGCGTCTGTCCAAAGTACACCGTGCACAGACAGAAACTCATGTTATCTTTGTGCAGGCAGCTTCGTGCGGGACTTGAGCTGATGGCTTTTGGGTCCATGGACGGGTCCCAGTCGGGCTGCGCGTGCAATCAAAGCTCTTTTGGAGTTTCTTCGGAGCATAGAACTGGACAGAGTTTTGTGATTGAAAATTTTGGCCGTATCAAATGACATCTTTTCGTTTTCCATTTTTTTCTCTTTTTTTTTTCTTTTTGTTTTTCTTCGCTCATCTAGCGTAGCAAGCCAGCCCGACGGCTCGGCTAACATCGCTGGTTTTTATTAAAGTTATTCTCTCTCTCTCTCTCTCTCTCTCTCTCTCGTTTGCCCCAGTTCAAGTCCGTGTCCTTCAATATCGAAGCAATATTAACGGAGAACATCGACTGACAAAAAGCGCTTCATCAAGAGTCGGGCGGCTTTACGTTGTGACGTCCGCAATCTCTTCAGTGCTTTCAGCAGCACCAGCTGCCATGACATCGGCGACCGTGTGTGCGCTCGAGGAGCTCACAGTGACGGCAACATCGTCGTTAACACTCAGGAAATCCTCTGAATGCACTTCTTTCGGCACAGCATCTGAAACGTTGGCGAGCTCTTCGCGCAGTTCGCCGATGATGCCGTTTTGGTCCGTACTCGCTGACTGGATGGGCTCCGTCGTGAATCCCGCGCGTGGGAAACAGTTACGGAAGGTGTCTGGCATCACCTCGGTCCATGAGAGGCTCAACATCTCAATCGTAGCCAATAAGCATCTCAATCACCGATCCAAGACCACGCATTTCGGTGTCGATTGTATGCCCGCTGAGTTCAATATATCCGATGTGAACTTCGTTATAAGGAGTATGCGTCGCACACATTTTCGTAACAGATTTGCTTTTGTTCGATATATAGTGCAATTCGCTCTATCCGGGTTCGTTATATTAGGGTTTGACTGTATACCGACCACCAAAGTATCCGCAACGTCGTTTCAACTTACCAAACTTGTTTCTCCACTGCATGGCGCTACAGTTCCTTTTTTAGATTTAGTTGAGAGCATCAGCACTGTCAAACACGTGGCAGGTGATAGATCAACATATAGTGCAGAAAGTCACTTTGATAGCTGGAACCGCATTTCTCATCCTTTTAATGATGGACTGTATACATGCAATACGGTCTTTTCGCCGGATAACTCGTGCGTACGTTCAGTTCTCATCGATTCCCACAAACACGGCAACACGCTCCACAAGACACGCGCGCGCACACGCGCACTCACGCACGCGCACACACACACACACGCACGCACGCGCTCGCACGTACACACACACAGACATATACACACACACGCGCGCGCACACACAGACACATACGCACGCACGCACACACACGCACAGACACACGCCACGCACACACACACACGACCATACACACACGCGCACAGGCACACACACACACACGCACACACACACATACATACGCAGACACACACACACGCACACGCACGCGCACCCACGCGCAAGCATACACACACACACGTTGCGCGCAAAAATGAGTCTGAAAAAAATCCAATCGCTAGAAAAAAAGAGAGCGTGGTTGAACGCGCTTGATGCCGGAGATAAATAGTGCGTTTCCGTGTGTCGGTAACGCAGGGGCGCTACGGCTGATTTATGGCTTGACCGTCTTTATCCGCATTCACCACGTCTAACGATAGGACATCAGTGAGGGCGTGAGCGACGTTTCTTCGCTACTACAGATTCTTTTTTGTTCTTTTTTTGACACGTAGCTTCGGTTGGCACAAAAAAGCCATGCTTGAGGGGGGTGGAACTTGGAAGCAAGGCACACCAACCCCATTGATATGCGACACCAGATGGAGCACCTAACAAAGGGATTACAGAACGAGGCCGTTTGGCGGGACACGCGACGGGTGGGCGTCACGTGCCTTGCCTCTGTTAGCCGCGGTGCATCCGCATAGCGCAACTAGCGTTCCGTGGGCGTACCGGAGAGCCGGATGAACCCGATGGAATAACGATTATGCCGGAGTGCCGCTCACTTACAGCCACCCCGTCCCTGTAAACGATACGCAAATGCCCGCCATAGCCAGAGCAGACGAGCCGCACGTGTACGCTCCGTTGCGCTTTTTCGATTTGAGGGTGCTTTAGGCGCACGGCGATACCGCCCTCCTGTGGCGCCTGTTCGCCCTCCCTTTGAGACCGCAGCGTTGCGTGCCAGTTCGCTTAGGTACACTTAGATGGCGCGCTGGGATCGCGATGCTCACGAAAAGCTGAGTTCAGAATTTCGCCGTCCGGTGGTCAGGGAGCGCTACCGTTGTACGCCCATGGGCTTCTCTTCACTTCAGAGCCTCAGCTGTACGTCAGCAATGCTGCACTCTATTGGCTGGCTGGGCTTTTAAATTATTGTACTTCATTTTTAAATTATAATTAGCCATACCAAGCTTATATGCGCATCTGTGCCTCTGCGTAACCGGAATGTTTCGTTATGTACTTCTCTACGCGGTTTCTATGGGGTTACAAGGTGAGAGTAATCCTGTTATGACCTGTGGCAAAGACCGTTCAATTTATTTTCAAACGTTTCGATAACAAACTGTAGGTCAATTTAAGCGCCATTTTTAGTTCTCAATGATTTTTTTTTTTCACAGTACCCCATAAAATCTGTCTGCAATGCTGGACACCTGAACGGATGAATGAAACCACGTTTATTCCACATTATAATGTGCCGAAGGCACTGCGGTGGAAAGGGAGACGGTGTTGCCGCAGAGGGAAAGGGTAGGGCTGCCTCCGTTTCATTAACGGGCGTTCTGGAGGCAGCTAAGTGGGAGCCGCTTGATATCTGCAAAATGTGTGCATATATCCACATATTGCCTAGTTAACACGTGTAACCAGTTGCAAATGCAGATAATCCGCACGTTCTTAATACAAATTAAAAACCACAACAAACACAAAAACAATAACTCTCGGCACAATGCGTTAGCAATATGTAATTGCATAGTAGTGTAGCCGACCTCACAAAGAGATTTGTATAACGCTCCGTAGGGGTACACGTCACCTGCACACTCAGGCATGACTGGATAAACATCCTGTATTTAAGCCTCTTCCCAGCGAACCAATATACATACAGCCGTGAAGCCGACTTCAAAACGGCTCAGTGTGCAGCAGAGCGGCTGGAAAGAATGCTTGCGCATTGCTAAAATTTCTCAAAATTTTCGTGACATTTTTTGTTCTCCACACAAATGGGTTTTTATCCACGACTCCTTTTTGGGTGGGCACTTTTTTACGGCAGCCTAGGAAGCCGCGGACTCATTGGCGTCAATCCGGGCGTTCTTTCTCTAATTTTGTACAAAAGCAGCTGCAAAGGAACGCGAATTTTTTAGTTGGTTTTCAGCGTAACAGATCACTTCTACGCTGTCACATGAGTGTTGTGCGCCAAAATTCAGTGCCCTTTCACACTGTAAATAAGGATGACCACTGTTACATGAGCGAAGGCGTACAAGAACCGACCTCCGTGATGCCTTGGTAACGTTGTGGATGAGCGGCTTGCAGGGGAATTCCCTCCGTTCCGACGATGAACAGTCAAATTTAACTTGTTTAATGCATGCCTATAGACAACAGCGATGATAGAGGTAACAGCACGCTGGCGTGCTTACAACATGACACATACAACGGGCAGAGAAACGTTCTTCCCGGTGGCCCAGGAGGCACGGGTCCATGCTGGCGCAAGGCGAGTATTTATACCCAGAATTCCTAACGCTTAAAGGAGTACTGACACCAAATTTCGATACCTAAAAAATGATATAATTGGCTTCAGTAGTTTGTACAGGTGCCTCACAGAAATTTTTGCAGCGATCCGAGGCCGGAATCACATCTAAAATCGATTTTGAGTGTCGAGGCCGCGAGCTTCCACAAATCGGCAGCACTAGCGCCATCGCTTTCGGTGTGACGAAACATTGGCCTACGTGTATGGCCGGTTCAGGGTGACGTCATATAGTCGTTTTCAGAACCGGAAACGATATCCTGCGCTGCTGTTGTCGGTGGTATTCGTTTGGGCAGGAGACGTGGGCGTAGCTGTGTGAGCAATGCTTGTAAACGTTGCGTGTTCGACGTCTTTGCTGTTCAGTTCGTTGCCGGCGCATGGTGTTCGACACTGGTGCCGAAAACGGCGTGGTGCGCGATGTCGACGGGCACCGCGGCGACGCGGCGGTGCGCGTCGCCGAGCTCGCCCAAGTTGTGCTATGGCAAGCTCGCGGTATGCGAAGTACTGCTCGTGGAAGCCTGCCCGAGCAAATCGACGACGACGCCAAGATGCATTATTTTCCACGCGACGACATGCAGCGCTAAATGTGGACTTCGTGGAGTTCGTGCACGCCGGCGGCTGCAAGAACTGTCGCCCAAGCCAGCGGGCTCGGGGTTGCACGGGTCACCTTGGGTGTTGGGAACTTAGTATCGTGGCGACTATTTGATCGATGGTATCTGTACAACTGCGAATGACCATCCCTTACACAACTTTTCACCACACTATCATCCCCTTTTTCGCATATGAAGCTTTATTTTGGCAATAATTTCCGTTTCTGCGATCGGTGACCAAGACAACTGCCGCGGCCTGTTTTGATTCTAGCGCGCAGGTGGCGCCATCTTTCGGCCGTTCGCCGCACCGTGGTGCCGACAGTGCTGGGTCGGAGCGCCGAACCTCCGCTTCCGGTCAGCGTAGGCTTCCCATCGCGGCAAATATCTGAACGCCACTTTTAAATTCAGCTCTGATAACAACTCCTAGCACAATTTTCAACACACTAACATCTAGTTTCTCGCATGTAGAGCTTCTTTTTCGTGATCAGATTGATTATAAGAGTGGCGACAAGCTGTTGCTATCACGGTCTGCGCCGGTTCGAGCCGCAGTGATATTAAAAAACGGACGACGGCAAAGACATCGCCGGCCTAATCGCCTGGCCAAATAAAGTTGTTCTGTCTGTCGGGTGGCAGTGACTCATCCGAGTCTGAAGATTCAGACGACATGTCGCGGACCATGTACAATCGTAGCAGACGATGCGGCGAACGCATGGAGGAAAGAAAAACGTCCCTGACGTCACGGGTGAGACCGTGACGTAAGGCTGCCCGCTTGCAGGCTGGCCTTCGAACGGCCATTTTCCCGCGCGGCGACCAAATTTGAAATTGGTTGCAATAAACGTGCTATAATTAATTCTGCGTTGGCGGCTGACGGCTTTCGGTTCGATTTTCGTAATTACTGGGCCAATAGGCATTCTTTACAGCATAAAAACTGAAAGCGAGAAATTTCGTGTCAGTACTCCTTTAACAGGCATTCAGCGTGTTGCGCACGGCACCAAAAAGTACCGATACACAAGGCACCTTCCACAGGTCCCGTGATACATTCCACAGAAGCCGGTTCACGCTGTGCCGGAGGCAGGGAGGAAAGGAGGAGTCACCCCGACGGCAGTCGCATGTGGAAGGCTTGCTTGAACACGTCTCAGCTGTACCAGTTCAAGCCGCATTTTAGCTTTCACAACAGCCATGACCCACACACCCCGGAACGCCGCGTGGCAGGCTTCGAATAATCGATACATGGTGAAGCTCAGAATGAGGTGGCTTCGCCACCTCACACAGAACTTATCCGCTGGGCGCAGCTTAGGGCGTGTACGAAACAAAACACGTTTGCTTATAAGTTGGGATAGAGCATACTTCCTAGCCAATTAGCCGGCCGAAGCTTGGAAGGACTAGTGTTTTATTCTAGCGGACAAACATCGAGCTGTCCGTTTCCCTCTCGCGTCGTAGGCATCTTACTGTATGTGTAACATACCAACTGAAACCGCTCGTCCACAGTGGACAGCAGTCAGGTCGTAGCGGGTCATGAGATGCCCACACAGTGCCCTTCCCCACCGGCACAACAGCCATGTCGCCGGTGAGAGTGTTAAGTCTGGATACGCGTGCACGTACCTTTCCCCTTTCAACCCCTTCCCTTAATTGTGCACGCATTGAAGAGCGGCCGGTGATGTGCGGCAGATATTACGGATACTACGGTTATCAAACCATTCCCATTTTACTTTTGTACTGCATTGTTGAAAGGCTTCAGTAACATTCGAAAGTTCATAATAACTCCCGATATTTGCTATTCATTTATTTCTCTGTCCCTTTCCTGGGTGACTGAGTTTAACTGACTCCCAAAGTATAAAAGACAAATATACGTGCGAAATTCGAATGAACATCTTGTACTGCAGTCAAAGTCGCGGGAACTATGCTCAGTAGCACGGGTAGATTTGGTCAGCCTAGAGCCACAGGTTCCGGAGCACCCTTTTTCTAGCCAGTTTTTTATCACTATACAAAGTTATTCGATACTTTTATTCAATATCAACAGTGAACAGTTGAGCATACTCTGCCTTGCCTAGGCAAGCGTCTCGCAAGACCTTACTTATATGAAACTAAGGCACACAGTTTATTGCACGTGAATTAAAACTATCTTCCTCATTTTTGCACACACATCGGTAAATTCAACCCACCCGAACGGCAATGCAAGAGGCGGACCATCGACATCACACCAGGGTTTCTCAGCCTCCATAAATTAATTTAACTTTGTAAGTTGAGACTTTACTGTTATCATTGTAAGGATATAGTGAAACGATAAAAAGGTAGCGGGTAAGCTTAAAGGCATTACTAAGCGAGTTCTCGATCATGTACGCCATTTTCGAGTCCTTTAAGACGATTCGTATTCATTTGCCTCAAGATCGGTCAGTTGGAGGCCTTTTCCCATCGTACCACATCCTGAATGATTTCATGAAGACAGCGAGGACTTTCACTTGGTGAAGCATAACATTGCAAGCATGTTTCGCAATCATGACGCGCGCTGACAAAAAAGTTGACACTTGCTATGAAAC
This sequence comes from Haemaphysalis longicornis, assembly GCF_048455015.1. Lineage (NCBI taxonomy): Eukaryota > Metazoa > Arthropoda > Arachnida > Ixodida > Ixodidae > Haemaphysalis > Haemaphysalis longicornis. The sequence continues at coordinate 158,987,587 of NW_027526203.1, read as the reverse complement.
AGGTGAATCTAAAATTTTAGCTCATAAGGTGCGCATCTGCTAAGGGCATCTTGCTTTTCAATGCGTCTTTGTCTTATCTGTCTCTCGAAATGAAGAAATGATTAAGAATAATGCCTGTAAGGATGCATGGGCTCCTATTCAAAAAGGCTTTTCCTATTGAAAGTAAAAATCCACCTAGATGGAATATTAAAATCGAAACTTGGAGCACTGCTTTCATTCAGTGGCTATGTCTGATACTTCTATTGGATCATAATCCGGGTGGAGTTTGTGTAGGGTTGCAAGGCAACTGGCATGCTTTAACACTGTGCATTTTTGTGGACATCTCTAAACAAAAAAAGCCGCCCGCATCTTCCCACGGGGGGAACTCGAGTAAATGCGTCGCATCTACTCGAGGCAAGCAAAGCATCACGTCAAGCGAAAGCCAAGCAAAGACGCCCTTGACTGAATTCCGAACGCGCGCTCCGCCGCTTATATACGTTGAAGGGACTGCGTAAGCCGGTCCCAGTCGACGACGTTGGCGTACTTGTAAAGCGGCGAGGACCCTAGGTGTTTGAGCCAAGCGCGGATGTTGCTTCGCCTGAGAACGGCGCACCGGTTATATGCGCAGCGCGCCCGAAGGAGAGGAAACCGCGGAAGAGAGAGTACTGCACATGCGCCGGCCCCAGCGCGTCTGCCGCGGCTATGACGCAACACAATCCAACACAATCCACTTTAATCCAATCCAATGCAATCCAAATCCAATCCAATCCAAGCCAAGCCAATCCAAGCCAATCCAATCCAATCCAAGCCAAGCCAATCGAATCCAATCTAATGCCCTCGAGAGAGAGTTTTCGAATCCAATCCAATGCCCCTCGCGAGAGAGTGTTCGCTTTCGCCTCGACTCGACGCGCATGCGCAGCGAGCGTGCGGACTACGGACGCCAACGCGGGTGACATCGTGAGTTACTGAAATGCTCTGCATTTAAAATTAAGCGGTAACCCAGGGCTGGCAACAAAGACTATGGCACACACACCGGACCCGTCGGTGTAGCACAGCGGCTAAGGCGTTGGGCAGCTCAGTACAGGTTCTATCCCAGCCCTGGATGTTTTTCTGGTAACGGCGAAGAACGAAAACGCCCATTTTTCTAGATTTTAGTGCACGAAAAATTACCAGGCGGTGTAAAATAACCCGCAGTCCTCTACTTCTGTACAACTCATCACATTAGTGTGTAAAACACTCAAAATGGGAAATTTTTATTTGTTACTTGAAAAAATTCAAAATATGGGAATGTGGCAATTTTCACTAATTACCAGGTTGCTTAAAATAATCCGAAGCTCTCCACTACAGTACACCTCATGGCCCAGGTGTACTGTAGTGGAAAGCGCATTAAGCCCAAGAGCTCGAATGTTTTTAATTTTCACGAACTTCTGTTTTCAACAAATAGATAGAATGTAATGTACGAGCTTACATTAACATTAGCGTAATCTCATAGCTTCGAACAAAGCCATATAAACTTCATGGAAGTATTCATGGAGTGTTTGTTTTAAGTTGATTGAAGAATATGGAGTTTCAAGCCTTTTTTTAAACGTTGAACGCGTGTGCTACCGAGAAATGTTTGTCCAAAATATTTTTAGGTCATGCACATCCGATGAGAGCTATGATTTTTATTGAGAAATAAGGCCGGGTTAAAACTTGTCGGCAACTGTCGTAATAACTTTAAAAAATGACGTCATTTCAGGTCTCAGCCAACCGAACTGCGTGACACGCCGTTTGTTACGTCCATAGATCACGATACGGCTTTTGCGTCGGTATACTCTGAACATGGCCTATGAAATACTTACGTACGTTGTGTGAAATGTTTCGCATAGAACGACCTGTCCGGTTGTTTACGAACTTAACAAAAATGACGGAATGCGCTGCCTGCCATGAACTGCAGGCAGTGTCACGTAATGTTGGTCGTCGTGCGTGAATACTGCATCGGTAATCTTGTGGTAGCTGCATGAGGCTGGAGATAGCTGGTGTGCAGATTGCTTTTAGTGTTTCGCCTGTGGCTGATCGTTGCGTAGAAACCGTGCTCCTTATGGGGTGATTTTTTACGTTTTACTCGAGAATGCGGTCTAGCGTGCCCCAGCAACGCGTTGCAGGTTTTTTGCGGAAACTTGAAATTTCGCACTATGCTGCTGCAGCTCGTGCCGCTTCATTATTAGGTTGCTATCAATGTTGCTAGCATTTTGGGGGCTTCTGAATTAGCTATTCAGAAAAACTTCAGGCAGTTGTGAAAATGAGGTAGTATGGGTGTGAAATGTTCTTTACGCTTGAGGGCTTCGACAATAGGAAACATGCAATGTGGTGCTGAGGCTAGTGCAAAACAAAAAGCGTGAAAACGCCTACATAAAAAAGCACACCTTTTACGTTACGATCGGGCAAAGGCCAAACAAGCTAGGCTATCAGTGTACCAGCTATTTCCAGCCATTGCAAGCATACTGAAAGCATTATATCGCACTCGATTACCATTGCGTCGTGGTGCTGGTGGTAGTCAAGGTCACACTTTTCGTCATTTGTTGTGGCAGCCTACACAGTACAAGATATTTGAATTGGTAGGGTGCTCTATGAAAGCTATGGCTTTCTGCCTCTTTATTGCCATGGCGCTTTCATGTAACCATTACAGCCTCCGCCAAGTGCAGTCACAGGTGCAGCGCGTCCACGGCGGAGCATAGTATGAGGACTATAACTTTTTGAATCGTGAAAATGTTTAAAGCTAAATGTTTTTTTCACTGCCATAATTGAACACGATATATAGTCTAGTGATTAATGGTAGTGTAATTCCTTTATGCAGCAGAAACCTCTAAAATTATTTTTTGAAGAAGTACTGACACAAAATTTTCGTGTTACTTTTTTCTCACTGCTAAGGGTGCCGACCAGCCTAATAATCAGAACATCAGATTACATGGCCGATAGAAGTGTAAGTAATTATTTACAGCCTCGTTAATGTGTGTCAGATTCGGTTTTTACAAAACAGACACCCACAGGACGGCGGTCATGACGTCATTGTTCTCGCCGCACCACAGCCGGTCTAGACGCACCCGCCTGAGCGAGTGATCGCGTCGACACCGGCGGCGACAGCGGTCGAGAACGGCCTTGTGTACCAGACCCAAAACTTTGACGTCTAGAGAAGGCGGAGCAGCGCGCGCCAACACCAGCCAGCGTGTTGGCTGCGTCACAGGAGCCCTGACGTCGGCAGTTTGCGGTCGGGCGCTTAAATCTTCATGCTTATGCCGATGCGAAAAAGCATCCATTCTAATCTTTCTTGGGCGGCAAAATTTAAAACTCATTTAAAGTTTGTTGTACTGAACGGTTACTGTTATATCTTCCTAGAGGATACCTACATATACAAAAGAAGCTTTATGCATAGTTATCTCTGCTTCAAAATTTTGTGTCAGCACTCCTTCAGATTATCTGAGTTTGGGTTTGGGCTAGTTGATAGCCGTAATTCACGACTTCGTGTAGCGCAAAAAAAACGACAAAGGACACAAAGAGGCGACGGACACAAGCGCTTGTGCCCGACGCCTGCCTGTGATTTCTGTCGTGTTTTTTTTTTTTTTTGCGCTACACGAAGTCATGGATTACTCCTTTAGATCTTTGCCGAAGCTTGAGCTTGGGCTGATTTATTACGCAGAGGCAGTTTTTTGTGCGCAGTTCCAGTCATGAACCATTTTCAACTAGCCCGGCTTTCCACTTTGCTTCAGGCATATCAATAAACATTGCAAGGGTTTGTATGGAAAAGAAAACAAAGCAATTGCTCCTTAGCTACAGGAATGTTCATTTCTGTTAGTAGTAGTAAGAAAATTTGCTTAGCAACCACAGAGAACTCAATGAAATGAAGACAATACAAATATGTACTGTGCATGCTCCAATGTGCAAAGCTAGCACCGCGTGTTCGCCGCCTTTATTTGCGGGTCTAGCTGGGGGCGGGCGAGTCGCACAATCCCGCTCCGACGTGTCGGCTCCGAGGGTCTCTTACTGTCGCATGTTTTCCTGGGTCAAGTTGGCAAGCAGTTTTTCTTTTTATGTGATGGGCAAGATCCGTTGTTATTAACCGTTATTCAAGTAGGTTTGAGCAGGGCTTTGCCATATTTTGTTGTTAGTGCAACGTAACCACTGTCTGGAGGTATTCATGGTTATCTCCGCGATATTGTCCAAGGCACTCAATTTTTGTGTAAATGATTTTTTTTTTAAATACTTGTGCAATGTCCAGAGGAAAACAGTACCTGCAGAACCTGAGCAGAACGCACTTAACCGGTTCAAAGGAATGGCCGGCCCACCTAGAGTCAAATCCTTTTTTTTTAGAATTACACGCCTGTGTTATGCTCCCGAAAACGTGTATGCTGTGGTAGGGCCCCTTTGTTTCATGGGGTATGGACTGTACTCTCTTCAAGAAGCCCGAAACAATCAAACATGTGTTCCTGGATCGTTGGGACGCGGTATTTCTTTTGGATGTGCTCCAGCGTGCGCTGAAAAAGGATTCAGTTCCTGTGTGTAGAAGGCGATGATGATGTACAGTGAGGTCCACTGTTAAAGAGAAACGGCGAGCGCGTGGCCGCTGCGCTCCGCGAAGCGTCGACGCCACGAAGTGGCGAGAATCGCAGACGTCCGGCACATGCGCACTGACCACTCCAGGCGGGAGAAGCCGCTCTGTCGACTGCAAGGGCGCTTCGCCGTGCCGCTCAGATCCTTCGAGTGCGAAATTCCCCGCTATCGCAAGCTGAGTGGCGTAGCAGAGAGCCGTAGCAGACCACGGAGCGGATTCTCCCGCCTGGAGTCGTCAGTGCGTATGTGCCGGACGTCTCCGATTCTCTCCACTTCTCAGTGGCGGCGCTTCGCGGAGCGCAGTGGCCAGGCACTCGCCGTTTCCCTTTAAGAGTGGACTGCACAGTACCTTATGATCTGTTTTGATGCTTTTGGCTCGCACGGGATATGGAAGGTCTGGCATGGCTTTCCGCAACAGCGATGTTGATTCCAGACCGGCGAGGCAGTACTTGTGCGAGTACATCAGGAGAATTGTACAAGGGAGGAAGGCCCCGTCGTGTGTACCGGACTGGCTGCCGGAAGTGGAAACAGTATTGAACATGCCACGTTTCTAAATTATGCTACGCTAGCAACCGTAGCGCTAGCGGTTTTAACCTTGTCCGTTCCTATTGTTGACGTAAACACCCGGCGATAAATAAAGCCACGCTGGCTATGTGGCTAGGGCGTTTTGCTGCCGAGCCAACACGATGGCTGAGTCCAAGGACGCGGGTTCGATCCCGGTGGCGGTTGCTGCTTTTCGGACGGAGGCCTAAAGCGAAAACTACCGTGCGTTGAGACTTCGCAATGCGTTGAAGATATTCAGGTAGTCAAAATTAATACAGAGCTCTCCACTACGGCGCGCCTCGTAGCCGAGGGGTAGCTCGGCACGTTAAACGCCCAAGATTTGCTTTTCATAGTATCCCCGGAGACCAAACCTCCACACATTTGATGACTAGGCTCGTAATAAATGCTATTTTAGGTTGTCCTAACAGCCATAAGAGACGATGGAAGCATTTGGAGCACTCGGTGGTTACTGATGCTGAAACCTTGCCCTTGAGAATGGCATCAAGTGAGTGCCCCTCTTGCCTGTATCCATGCAGGTACGCCGTTTTCCCCGTCAGCTTCCATTTAAATTATTCTTAGGGAAAAGAACACACCCCATTCCAGGCCCCGGTACGGCCCATTGAACGCTGCATGCACTGTTTCAGCTTCTTGAATCCTTGCCCTCCAGTTCGTATGTCCCGCGAGACAGATGGCTTCAGTGTGGTCACAAGAAAATAGCCCCATAAATTTTGAACGGATCCTACGTTTGCTCCCTAGTCTGCATGCGAACGTTGCAAAATCGTCAGTCGCGTGCTCCGTATCTTCTGTAGCTGTTTGTCTTTGATTCAAGGTCCACCGTATATTTCGCCTCTATCTATGGCACGATGGCGAAAATGTTGGGGAATGCCGTACATAAAAACTAAAGCTAGACCAAACGGAAAATGGAAACCCATCTAAAGAGGTAAATTTTTGTATCGGTAAGGTGAATCTTGCCCATCCAATACTGTGTGGTCTCACGCGAATCTGAGAACATGACGACCTATACGAAGCTTAGTACAACTGGAAATCATGCCTGTGTAATTGTGTGTGGGAGCGCAACGTAATGAATGTTGTATGATACGGAAGGTCCCTATTATTTCACTGAATGAATTCGAAGTTTGCAATGAATGTGCTTCGCTGCATGAGCACCAGTAGCCCACAGAGTGTGACTACAGATGAGGGCCCAATTTTTTCGATATACAGGAGGTGCAGTCGTTAACCTGACCCACACTGGCGTTCCGATCAACAGGCAGCGACACACCTGTTGGGCTTTAAAAAGATACTTTATTAAAATAGGCTAAGCAGCGAACTCGCTGCTTGAACCATATCTTACGTCAATACCTTCCGCGTAAGGCAAAATTGAAGCTGCCCTCAAATATCGTAATCGATAAACCAGCTTACCCATCGTTTTCTCCCTTGTAAAGCCAAAAAAAACACGACCGCACTTCAACGTCCCTGCCGGTTCAGCGCCTTTTCTGCCCATGGCAATATGGCCGCCGACCGGTTCGCCCGGCTTCACCTCCCCGCGTTGCCCGCTATGGGCGTCCTCCACTCCAGAAGTTTTATACAACCTCCTTGGCTAAAAAGCACGACAGAAAAACGAATAACGGCGAGCAGAAGGGCATCTGCATCATCGTTCTTCGTTTTTGCGTCGTGGTTTTTAGCGCTACTTTTGTTGATAGGGTTGATATAAGAATCTTGAACTCTATTTTTCCAATGAAGGTATTAAATTTGTAAACAGTGTCAAATTTCTCGGCGTATATTTTGATGAATTTCTAACGTGGAACGAACATACTAATCAACTATTACTGAACCTATCTATGGTTACTGGTGCACTATGGAAACTGCGTGGTTAAATTCCCAAGACTAACTGTGTAGTACGCAAGGTTTCAATCCCAATTAAATTACTGCCGTTTAGTCTGGGGCTTAAAAAATTGGTCGAGTATTTTAACGTAACTACAACGCAGAAAAAAGCTATTCGGGCTCTAGAAACTCTAGGTTCCCGACACAGTACCAGACAGTTCAGAGAAGAACCTGAAATACTGAATATACAACAGCTACACATGTACAACTTTGCATTATACGTATACAAGTAAATGCGCCCAAATCGTCATGAATTCCAGCAAACATATCTCTCAATGAATGATGGTTTTCAATTCAGAAAAAAAACTACGGCTGACCCCGCATTAGAACAAACTATGGCTTTAAGACCATGCGTTATCTCATTCCTAAATTCGTAAATGACAATGCAGATATCGCTGAGATTATCGAAACATGTCCTCCAAATTCCTTTAAACGAATATAACCAGAATACTGTTTTGCAAAATCTGTATTTTGACTTATTTTACCAGTAAATTTAGCTATGGGCATCCTGTGTACCTTTCTTTTTCGTATAAATAATTCCGTATGAATTTCTGTGCTTTGTAAGTTTATATATATGTTGTTGTGTGATGATATGTTGTGTCATACTCCCACTGTTACGCGAAGTGATGCGAGTGCTTAAAAATTTGTTGTTTTTTTTTTGTTTGCTCAGTTACCCGTTGTATTGAATTTTTTTCGCGTCTTGTAACTTTGTGCTGCTGCTGATGTCTGCAAAGGGAGCGGGGACCCAGTCGGGTACTTATGTGTACCTTTTGTTCCCGTGCCCTTAGTCTTTCTTCGTGAAAATAAAGTTTTTTTTTTTTGTGAAAGAAGTTCATCACGGTCCGACATCTATCATTTGTACTTTGTTTTCGCAACCACACGCAGAACATTTTTGTTTCGTGTTCAGGTGCAATCAACATGCCATTTAGCATTAGTTATTGCGCACTACACGTCTCTACATTGCGGCAATTAATGATTGCCACAACAGCTGCGCCAAGATGGGTAGACAGGTTTTCCTTCCTTTGAAGATGTAGTTCGACTGCAAATAATGTCACAACGGAATGAAATGTTAATCCAGTGCTAATCAGATAAGTATACATATACAATGGCTGTCTTTCAACTAACTTTATTTCACAAAATGTAACGTTCAAGCAAGGCTCATGTGCCTTTTTCACCAGCAGACATCATTTCAGTGTAGAAACTGAACTTATCAATATAAAATTCACTTGTAGCCATTTATAACCAAAGAAATCTGCACAAAATCATGCTATCGCTCACTTCTTCATTTGAATGTCCGTCGAAAATGGAAGAAAATTGTGGTCCTTGGGTTTGTGCCACCATAGAGACACACAGATTGACAGACAGACAGAAATACGGATGGACAGACGGACAGACGGACAGACGTCGTAATAGAAAGGTTGTACTCCGCAACCTCTTGTGTTACAATGAAGTGTTGTGCGTCCTGATGAAATTTAGGCACTCAAAGGGGCCGACGCAAGTGCATGAAAGGTGCACGGCTATTCAGAATTAAGGGCTTCTCGCGATTAAAATTGGGGATGTAAAATCTGTGTGAATGCCCTATCGAATCACAAGAAGAAAGAAACGAGGAGTAAGAAAAGGAAGCAAGCAGTGGACACCCTACGAGCTCTTCACCGGTGCACAAAAAAAAAAATGAGCTTAAACACGAATGCAAGCGTACCCTGACGTCTGTGCTCGTGATAAGTGCCTTCAATTGTAAACACGGTGTTCTTTTCCGTGTTAAGTTAATTGTAAAGAGTCTGTCGGTCCGTCCATTTCAAACTGCATGTTGTCTGAATCGACCGAAAAAATAAATAAGTGTGGCTGCCAGAAAATAAATTCCAGAAGGATCCTGTGCCTGAATCGAACCCGCGCATTATGCGTTGAAAAAGACAGCGCCCCCGTGTAAGTCACGCATGGCATTGTTTCATTCCCTTGCTTGGAGAAACAATTACAAATACGCAGTGTAAGAATTCACACAAAGTGGAGGGGAGGATGCCAGCCAACTTAGGGCTGACGCTGTCGATTCAAACCCCTCAGTGAAGTCAGGTGGTCTGTTTGAGGCAGCCACCGCGGCAGTTCGTACGGAGTTTTTATAACTTCAACGAAGCGGCCAACGCTTTCTCTAAAATTCTTTTTTGCAGAATGAGCACCAGCATCGCTGTACAGCCGTGCTGAGCGGGAGCGCTATATACTGTAGAGGCCCAGTGCCATGATTAAGTCACGACGCAGCCCATTGGTCTTTATCTAAAGAGGAAAACCGTATACCGTCATGGTTTAATGGTAACTCCTTGTGAAGAGTCCTTTGTAATACCTCCCAAAGATATACCCCTTCCCAATATTGCAAATAAAATAAACGTCGTCTCTCGTCTCCGGTGATCTAAAACTTAAACAATCTGTTCCCCAGGGTGCAAATTGCTTTCTTCCATCTATGTACACACGGGAACAGTGTTATTGCAAAATTCCAGTTAAACAATGTTCCCGTGTGTTGTTTAAAGAAAAAATATTTCACCCTTGTCTGAATCTGCATTCTTTTCACTCTTTTCAACAGGTCCTGACAGCACCCTCCACAATACATAACTGTGTACATGGGCACAGGGAACACAACTTCCACAATATCATTACGCAGGTTCATCCGTTTTATCGCGCTTAAGTACTCTTTCAAGAACTTTGAAGCCAAAAATTTTTACATTGCCGACTACTTGTTTAAAAAAGCAAAAGTACCAGCCGGCATGTACTCAGCCGTAATAACAATGTTAGGGAGTACCCTCGCACCGTTAAGTGACGCATTGCTCGCGCGAAGGGATCGCTCACACCCCTGAAAAGACTATTTACCAGCTCTCAAACAAACAAATGAGCCAGCCCGAGTCCTCCATCTTCCACGCGCAAGCTGATTAGCTTGGTGCTGCTGCACGTATTCCTATTAGAGGCTCATACAAGAATTTGTGAATTAACTTTTGGTACATTTGTACTGGAACTGTGCAATATCTGCAGTACGTATCAAAGTTTGCCTACAGGAACAGACTGGACGCTGTTGCCACAGAAAACGTTTATAAATAACGGCAAAACGCGTTTTTCTTCTCTGGAAGCCTGTCCGGCAATGGTAAGGAATACGCATGATGGTTACGGGGCGGCGTTTTAAGAGCGGGGGAGCGAAATAAACTCAAACAAACTGAGCCTAAATAGTATAAGGAAAACTTGAAACGTCAGTTGCGCTCAAGAATTCGGTACAAGTCCGCAGTCCTACTTCGGGAAAAAAAAAACCATTAACATGGACATCCCGCACCATATGTACACTATTTACAGTATAAATGTATTTCGGGCAACGTCTTCTTTTTTTGATGGGGGGAGAGGGGAGAGAAAAAAAAGCGAAACAATATTCTAAACATAGTCGACTGCCTCTGGCCTAGCGTCGAGGCCTTGCACTCATCCTTGTTGTGTGCCAAACATAACCTAATACTTTAAGCATTGTTTCTGAAACTCTTCAGTGGACGACGGAATTCGTTGTAAACCATTTACTGAATTGTACATTGTGTTTGGGAAGGCCGGTAACACGCCTGTGACGCTCATGCATTGATCTACAAAGTGATTTGATTGATTGATTGATTGTAGGGTTTAACGCGCCGACGCAACGCAGGCGATGAGGCGCGCCGTAGTGGAGGGCTCCGGATTAATTTTGACCACCTGGGGATCTTTATCGTGCGCCGAAATCTCGTACACACGGGCGTTTTTGCTTTTCGCCTCCATCAGAAAAGCGGCCGCCGCGGCCGGGAATCGAACCCGCGACCTCGTGCTCAGCAGCGCAACGCCTTAGCCACTGAGCCACCGCGGCGGGTTGGATCTACAAAGTGACTGGAGGAGCGTACATTCACGAAAATGCACATTCAGAAGCCTTCCAACTAATGCTTTTTTTGCGAGCATCTTTCATTTTTTTAAACTCATTGGTTCATTTTGTCTACAAAACAGCACAATGCTGCAGTTACTAAAATTCTCCACTATATATGTACATGAACCCGGAGGCTGCCCTCTGAGAGCGTTTAGTCGTTCAGACACTTGCTCGCAAATATATACCTTCAGGTATATCTTTACACACACATAATGCTGTCAGCTCTGCATGTGCGGTTCTTAAATAATTTTCGTAATCTTCCACTCGCAGCAGGCATCACGCATCGCTCAGGGGGCAGTTCTGGCCGCTCACATTGCTGCGTTCTAATTGCTGACGATCCTGCGAAAGCGATGCTGGAGGAAATATTCATACTGCGACCCTTCGTGAAACCACATACACCTCCATTGAAAGTTGCTCAATATTTTCAAAACTTCCTCAGTAATATTCACACCAGGCGCGCTAGCGAGCAGGCGTAGCTTGTTGGTATGTCATTATCTGCGTAGGAGTCAAAAGGCTATTGAATGAATGAATGAATGAATAGTGAACCGGCCATTCGACGCCCCCTGACATCGAACGGAGTAAGCAAAGACTTGCAAGAATGGAGCGATCTTTTAACTCTGGTTGGGCTCCCTCTACTTCTCAGAGTCTACATGGGCGCTCGTTTTACAACAACGGCCGGGTACATAACTGTAACCTCAAACTGCGGGTTGAGCACCACATTGCTTCAGGATCTGAGCCAGCGCAGCAAGCACGTATTTATGAATGCATTGTGGTTTGGTCACATTCTCCGCTCAAATGTCTTGGGAACAAGCCATCATCCGCCAATATTCAAACCTATACGCAGCACGGTAAAGTGATGTGTGCTTTATCACTTGGCAGAATGCAGGAAGTCGAGGGCTAAAAATATAACGCCACCATTTTCAGGAACCTGTACAGAGTGCGACAGATGCTTCTCTACTCCCGTAGTTCAAACATCGCACACCCGTGCGTGGCTGAATGGCAGGTTGCACGGCGGGCTCTAACCGAATTTAATGCCAATTTATGCATCTAGGCGACCTGCCTAGCTGCGACTAACACGACACGGCCGAGCAAACAGTAGGGAGGGGTAGAGCGAAACGCGCATCTGTGTGGCATCCAGCCACCACCGCAGCAGCTCTCTTGGCACATCGCCTGACACGCTCAGCTTCACTCTTGAGTAGCATCGCAAACACGTCCAAACCGTAGACAATCGCCGCGGTCCACCCGCAATGCTGCCGCAGCCTCGGCAGAAGCGGGGCAGCGTCAACGGGCCGCTTAGATATAAACGAACCCCCCCCCCCCCCCCCCCTCCCGACCAGTGTCTAGCGTGCCAGCAGTACCGTTCCCGGAGAAAGGGGGGTCTCCCCGCCAAAATGAGCTTCGCGTGACTTCAACGCCGTGCCACAATAGACGCTCGACACGTGCCCCCCGCATCGCCACCGCCTGCTGCCGGCCTTTTCCCTGCCGCCGCTGCTCTCTTTAAAGCCCCTTCTGCTGACCTGCTCGCCCCCACTCCACGGGCTCGCTTGCTCTTTGCCGGTCCCTACTCCCGCCCCTCCGCTCCGCCAAACTGTCGTGTCGGGAGTCGGACAAAACGTAGAAGTGAGGCCACCCATCCCCAAAGCCAGATAGTGTTAACAACGCGCGCCCGTGGTGCCATATCCCAGCGGTTGGGGTCCTCGATACAGGGGTAGTCGCTTTAATTCAAAGCAGGGGAGAAGGGAAATGGGAGAGATACCGTCGGGAGAATACAAGGGGGCCCATACAATGACATTTCAGTTGCTGTTCCACCCGCTTAAAGGGAACCTATGCACTGCGGGGAGAGTCTATTTGCCCTGATCTGCATTCCCACATTTGCAGGACGCCCGCAACGGTGTGAGCAAGCTCGGAAATGGCTGTTAATAGCCGCCCGGACAAGGTAGGCAATTCTGGTCTGGGGGTGTCTGACGACCGCGGAATTAGTTCGCACTTCACAGAAGAAAGTGAAAAGAAGCCCCCTCAGCTAAGACTCGTCCAGATTAAAGTCGGATGTTTAACTTGAAGCGCAGCATTAGTTTGTACAGCTGTGCTATGTGCACCTGTTGGGGACAGAAGTTTCTTAGGCAGGTTTCCGTGTGCGGCTCTGTTACTGCTCCTACACTGAACAAGCGAAGTGGATGATACACGCACACTCATATCAGCCCACAGGCTACAGGTGTGTGCTAATTGCTTGATTTCTCTAGAACGCGGTAATGGAAACAAGAGCAAGCTGTTGTGCCGATTCTTTATTATGCGGGCCTCCGTCTACACTAATACCACCTATCCCGGAAAATTTAGCCTTGGGAGGAGGGGTAGGGGGTTCAGTTACTAAGAATGCGCTAGCGAGTGTTCGACGCGATAAACTCGAGATAGCGCCCTTGATAATCAATAAATCTTACTTACTTGCTGCAAGTTTGACTAAATTTCCTATTCCTGCTGAAGCCCAACCTTCCGCTGAAATTGGCTACATACCAGAGCCTCCAAGGCATGCCATTGCAATTAAGCGTTTTGACAACTAATTTGAACGATTCATTGGAATAGTTACAGGTGTTTACAGTACCAGCATTGTCTACAATGTCTGGCATATAATGTGTGTTGGCGTATTAAAATATTGGCGTCAGCAAACTATTCTTTAGTCCACATTGGATTTAATTTATGCTTGCCCCATGCAACGTAAGCTAAGCAACGTAATCCAAGTTGGTTGTGCGGGCAGGAAAGTTGCAAGAAAAGATGCCATTCATTATTTTTGCGTGCATTCAGGGGTAATACGTTAATGCACTTCATTACGAAGTAATTATTATATTATAACCATGATATCACTATTACATCTATTATTATATGTCTTATGCCGCTGTTATAACTATTAATAGAGAGTTTTAGTATAGCGTTTTCTTTGTGACAGGCTACGTCGGCACCACGAGAAGAGTTTTATAAAGTACAGCGTTTCGTCGGTTTTTCTTTGCGGCACGCTAACGCTTATGGCGCCATCTGTTGAACCGAATGCGAAGCGACACTCACCCGGCCGAACGAGCACCTGAAATTCTGTATGACTACCCAACCAGCAGAACCAAACGTCTTCCCGTTAGCATTGAATGCAAAACGTGCAGTTCATGATAGAAATATTCTCCTACATAAGCACACTCCATATCGGAAGCATTAAAGCCCTGATGACAACTGTTTTGGCGATAGCGCAGAACGCCCAGAACCAAAGGACCCAGTTTCATGTGCACATTTTATTAGACTATAAAACAATCAATGAATCGATTTCGAACAAACGCGACGTAACGACGTAACTGCTTGTTTTTCAATGCGGAAGCACAAGAATAAAATACGATCTCTTGCCTCCAGCCCGTCGTAAACATCGCACTCAATTCACGCGATTCGCAGGGTTGAACAGCAAGTCACTTCACTCTGGCGCTAGCCGAGAAGGCTTTCAAATACACACACTGGGTATAGTCGACGCTAGTGATAACTAATTCCGAGCATAGCTAGTACAGTGCAACCACAGAAGCACTCCGCCGCCTTCCACCGCGAGGCGAGCGCGTCAACAGCACACACACAGCGTCGAACGCCGGCGTGCAGGAGCTTTGTTCCGGCAGTCAGCGATGCAACGTTAGTTTCGCTAACCGCGAGAGGAACGTGCAAACCACTGGACCTACTTAACCAGACTGGAGCAAAAAAACTTGTTCTGTAAGATGGAAATTACTGCTCACCGAGGAACGAAAGCGTTCAGTTGCTTCGCTCTACGTTCCGCCATGTTGTAGGGACCCAGGGACGCGCGAGGGCCGTAGCATACGCACGCATGTTTGCTTAAATAGTGTGCGTTCGCTTTACGGCCACTAAACGCTAAACCAACATTACGTACTGCGCATGCGCAGTGCCACCGACGCAAGCAATTAGCGTACGGTGACACTTTGCGTCGGGCTGAAAACGCGATACTAAAACTCTCTACTATTAAACCGAAAGCCTCTCAAAACGCTTAATTCAACGAGGTGATTTCTCTCGGCTAGGTTTAGTAGACCCTGAGGACGATGAATATTTCATAATGGTAACCTGGTTACTTTTGCCAGAATTGTATTGATAACCGAATTCCAGCGGCGCCATCGATTATCTGTTCGAAAAGGTGACGTATATGAAAGCGCGTTTGCAGTTTCACTTGACGCTTTATATGACCGCTATGTTGATATTCATACACAACGACACCAAACGGTCAGCCGAATTCTCTTTCTGAGGTATCCCTACAATCCCGTGGCATTCATCATTACATATTCTGTAGGGCTGGGTGAATATTCGGTGTTGTCGAATATTCAATCGAATTGCTATCTATTCGTTATTCGCTTATTCGATTCAGATACAGGTGTTCGATATTCTCGAATTATTCGGCGCTCCCGAGTAGGCAGCCAAATCCCAGCTTGCTTTTTGGTCAAACCTTACAAGATGTCGTCGCAGGTTTGTCGCAAGACCCCGCCAACGCGGACATTGCCCAGTTGTTGCCTGGAATGTGACGGCGGACTGTGACGGCGGACGAGAGTTCGATACACGCTTACAAAGTTGCTATACTTTTGACTAAGATTTTCAAGGGCATGTTTGTACCGATCGATATGTGCAATAATTCTATATATCCAGGTTCGATATATCCGGGATCGACTGTATTCCATACGGTGCATCTTTAAGTGACCATGCAGACAAAACACAAGTTTGGTTCATTCGAAAGATTACCCCATTAAAACCATACTTGCACCACTTTTAACGTAAAATTCACCCAAATGAGCTATATAATTAGGACATGATGGAATCACCATACAACTCACAAGCTCATTTGCCGCATTAGAACATATGACGTCATATGCACAGCCGCACGGTTGGCTGAGGGCGGCAAAAGCAAACGCAAGGTACGCAGGGGTTATAAGCTTGCAGAACGAGCTATTTTCGCTTAAGTGTGGTGGCTAATCATTTTGTAGCAGAAAGAATGGCGGGGTGAACAATGAAAATTACGAAAGTACGCGTAATTATATAAGTACCAGTGCGTACTGCTGTCGGTACTGCGCGCACTATGCTTGTTAAGTGTGCACAGCAGTGCTGCGCTTAGTAGTTGTGTCACATGACACTGGTCTGTTCGTGCGTGACTGTTCGTCGACCATACCGCATGTTTCACGAAACAATTACTACCTACCATAAAAAAACAAGCCTGGTGCAAATACGGTCACAAACAAAGCAAAGATGGACAGAAGTGTTATAAATAAAGAAGAAGATGGGCGCAGGCAGAGGGCGATAGCTGGGGGGAAGAGGAAGACGAAGCTGCTCCCACTGCCTCGCTGGCAGTGTGTTCCATCGTCTTACGAGAAGGGGTGTCTGCGTCCTCCTTGCCTCTTGGGTCCTCCACGTTCTGGTGCCGTGAAACCCGGGATTCGAGGCACGAGTGGAGCTGTCTTTGACGGCTCAGCGGCTACGACGCTCGCGAGGCCTGGATTCCTTCGCGCTGCTTGATCCAGGAGGCCTCGCCCTCTACCTCGCGATGCGGAGCATTATGGTGGAGCCATCTAGGAGGACCTACGGTAAACAAGGCTCCGCAATCCGCTTCAGACCGAACAGCGCTCTTGAATTTCGCTTTAAGGCCCTTCCTTCTGGCGTCATGGGTTACGTCACGAAACACGATTTAGCGAGATAATCAAAAGTTTAACTTAAATTGATTAATTTCTCAGGGAATAAACCATCACTTGCTGGCGCACAAGCGCTGGATCACTATAAAACACCAAATATTTCGAATAAACCAAACATATTTTGTCTGCATGGTCCCTTTAACGTTGTCACTTTAACTCACGTCACTCTAACTCAAGAACGAGAATCACTAAGCGGTTTTCTGTTGGCGCTAGCCATCCATTTTCAGCAGTGCTCATCAAGGATCCACGGAAAGACGTCATCGCCGTGTTTCGGAAACTACGACGACGGCAGCCAGAACCGCGTGCTCGCCTGTAGCCTGTAGCTTATTTAGAGAGAATTGGAAAAGGAGACAATAAAGAATTATGGACCCCTCCGTTTAACAATGACGATGGTAGAACGCGAAGCTTTCTCGCTATGGATTCTTTGGTTGGCCAATCCCACACTCGCGAATATCTGCTACTCTGGAGGTATACCCACCACTTTTCTACAATACCCACAGCAACTTCGGGTGGGCACTCCGTAAACCTAACGTTTGGGTTTACGGCGCGAATGGGCCCCTGCTGCTTGGCGTTCAGTGACCAATTTTTTTAGTGGGTGCCGGCTTGAGGTGTTAAACCCCAAGATGTGGCGTTAGGCCTAACGTCCTAAACCTCAAAATGGGAAATTAGTCCTAACGTCTTGTGCCTAACAGACTTAAGGCACACAGAGCAAGGCCATTCTTCTCGTGACGGATTCTTTGGTTGTCGTCTGAGTTTTCCAAACGGCTTCGACCATGTCGAAATGGAGCAATCGGACAGACGCCGGCTTCATAACTCGAAATAACCAGGTTCGATTCCAGCCGCGGGAAGCTTTTTCTTTTCTTTCACTTCACCCATGATCTTTCATCATCATCATCATCGTCATTGGCTTTCCTGCAGGGCGTATTGTCGTATGACGCTATATGTGCTGGCACTAAAGCTTCGCCTGAACACCACGTTCGAGATTACAGGAAGGATACACAGTATAAGCAAGCGCCGTGAAGCTCATTCTTCCCAACCGTCGGGGGTCGCGTGGTGCTTCGCCGAGAGGATCGCCAGCCGTGCCCACAATTGACTTCATCCTACCAGAAAGCCTCAGTCACCCGAACTAATGTCGGCGCCAACGTTGGTTCAGCTAACTAGAAAAAGGGGCCGAAATGTTCGCTAGGCTTGCAGACATTACCACAATTCCTACAATGCAGACAGAAACGAACGTGATGTGTCATAATTAGAAATTATACCCATAAAATAGCGTTTAAATACGAAAATTTGCACACTGATTTCACAATCCAGCTATGCCAAAAGATGGATGGCGCCACGTGGCCAAACATCGGTTGGGCTTCGACGTGCCGAGAATATAAACTTCAAAACGCTCAAACTATCTCATTCCCGTACAAACTTAGCAACACCCCGCAGCCACGCTCACTCGGGGCTAAATCTTAAAGCACACAAGCGTAGATGTCTTCTGCGCTTTTTGGAATGCTGCTTACAGTTATGGCGAACTAGTCATGATTCTTTTTAAAATTAGGATTCATTTAAAACAGGCCACAAAATTGAATAGAAAATTCGGTTATCATTTCTCGTGACCAGCTCGTCACCAAGCGTTTATGATTCCCGCGTCCGAAGTAGAAAGGTGGGCTTGGACAAAGGATATTCTAAACTAAACATATTTAGCGTTTAAGAGCTGAGCTCGACGGTATATGCGTCGTGAAATGGCGAATACTAGATACTCTTAAATAAACAACTGAAAGCTTATCCATAAAAAGAATCAGATTATAGGAGCAAACCTGTTAAAATTACCAGCCTATTCTGACAACTTCATTGCAGAAACTATTCTCTCAATCGTAAACTACGCTAAAACTTAAAATCACCAACATTTACTTTAAATTATACCATAGAGTTCGTCAACATTAAAACGGCATTATATTACCTATACTCGGTGACAACTTAAGAACGGCACCGGAAGTTGCCGCTGTGCCTTATCACCGTAGCAGGAGGTTTCTCCGCGCGGCGAAAGTAGGGCGTTACTGGGAATATTTTGAACATGGCGTGAGCCGTTCCCGTGATTTTTTTGACTTAATATGCTTATAAACGACTCCAGTGACGACAAACAAACTGCGTGAGACAAGGCAGACGATATCACGCATTCATAGCAAACCCCTTTCAAAACGCTCGCGCACTGACGTCACGGGTCCGGCGCTTTGGCGGAGTGATACACTACATGAGGTGGTGCCGTTCTTGAGTTGTAACCGAGTACACACAACGAATGAAACCGTCCAAACAACAACATATCAAAGAAATGGCCGCGTGTCTGCCCCTTTCGTTGCACATGTCGACGAAAGACGATAGTCGACTGGCGCCCCTGCCAAGTAAATGCCTCCCTTCTCTTTCCAGCTCACCTCTCATGCTTTTCGTCTCCGGCCACATTCCTCCCAAGATAACGCTCTAGAGTTTTGCTCAAATGAATTTAAATTCACCGCGTTCCACTGCTCCAAGTTGGGTGCCTCGATGCCATCGCCGCCGTACGGTGGAGACGCGCGTGAATCTAAGTACCCTACTACAACGTTTATAGAACTAATAGAACCACGTTGCCTTGCTCCACGTCATGGAGGAAAGAAAAGCTTAGGAGAGGCCCTGACGTCACACCCAGCGCAGCCGGAAACGCCATTTCTGTAAGTCGAATGGCGGACCATTGGCCCTCCATGCCATTGGCGGACTCTTTTTCCTCTCTCTCTCGGTGCACCTTCTCCGCCTCCTCCGTCCTGTATCGCCTCTCTTGTCGTCTGCATCTGCCAGCGCCGAGCCGGCGGAAATCAGCTGATAGGCAGGTAGAAGCAACGTTGGGTAGAAGGCCGTTTTGCAGCACGTGACCGTGAACCTAAACGCGCGGTTACACTGTTACACGTCTTCAGTGTGGCCGCAGCAGGTTTGCGAAGCGGCTCGCTCTAACAATGCCGCAATGCTCGGTGCCAGGATGCAAGTCGCGATCGGTACCCAAGGAATTGGGCGTCACTTTCCACCGGTTAGTGCATCATTCCGCTGACAAGTATTGCTGTACATTGGTGTGCATTCATCCTTTGTTTGCAATCGCCGCCGTTTATAGGTTCCCAAGCGATGGAGAACGCCGCTAACAGTGGGCGAACGCCGTGCGGCTACCGGACTGGAAAGTGCCCAAGTTTGCGTTGCAGTTTCACTGGCAATCCCAGAGATGACTAGTCAATTAAACGGCCGTTCTATATATATAGGTAAGCAGTACTTCATGCAGATTTCACGCTAAAAAATTGTGGAATGTTTTTACCGTTGTTCGCGTGCCTTCGATAGAATTTTTTGCGAAGGAGGAGGAGGAGGAGCAGGAGGAGGAGGCAAAACGTTTTATTGAGTAAAAAAAAATGAGAGGGTGGGTGGCGTCAATAACATTTTTTTCGCCAAGTTTCAACTTGTCTCAGTGTCAATAAATTCAAGGTGATATCAGTTGAAAACGTTCATACACTAACCTCGCAGTATGAAGCGTTGAAAAGCGAAATCCAGAGCGAGACCACAAAAAGATCCAGATTCCAGATCCAGCACTCTTCCAGTCAACAGACGGACACCTACTAAGGTAATAGGACGATGGAGTTATATCAACTGGGAATCTACCTTGTAACAGTTGCAAAAGCACTGCCGCGCATTGCCGGCCTAGCAAACTATATATTGCAGCGGCGATAACAAAAAAAAATTGAGTTGCGAATCGTTCGGTTGCAAGTCGCCTACGTACTGCACACCGTGTATCACTTACCGAAAATCTACCAGACGGGTGTCCGCGCGTACGACGGGACGGCGCGTTCACGATATCTGCACTTCAATAGGCGCGTCGTGATCGCGACCGGAGCAATAGCTTGACGCGGTACAAGGTGCACTTGCAAGTAGAAATTAAATGACATATTCACATCGGCGCAGCTGTCGCAACTCGCAGCATCCTTTTCGAGTTCCGCAAGACCACAGCGCAGCAAAGCGAAGCAGCAATCTTCGCAATCGGACGACAAGGCAGGCGCTGCCTTTCCTCCATGACTGGCGAACGGCGGGCGGGCTGTTGCTAGGACGCCGTTGCTAACGCGACTTCCAATGGCCGCCGAAGACACGTGACTTCCTCCACACTTTTGCCAATGCGCGGGGATAGCTGGGGGCCTCTCCTAAGCTTTTTTTTTCCTCCATGCTCCACGTGCATTCCAAGCCGGGCGTGAAACCTATCTAGAGGAACCTTTCGTTGCTTTTGCCGTTTGATTTCCTAAATGCCGCCAGGAGCTATAGTAGCGCGGGCAACAGCAGGCGACGGTTTTCGGCAGCTGATGTGGTATTTCATTTGCTATCGCAAGAACCAAGGATCTATAAATTTTTTAAATCAAGGAACACTGCAAATATCTTTTATGTATTGATTTTCTGCCTTATATTTGCTTAATGTCCGATTCTTGTTCAACAATGTTGACAAGTATGAATACTGACACCGCCCTTAGACGTTTAGATTTGGCTGTGGGTATATAAGACTATTGCGCAGCTCCTGTTTCACTTTGGCCGGGTGGCCGAATCGAGTCACAGACAGACATACAAACAGACTCACAGACGGACCAAAATTCCTTCGTTTAAGTAGCCCAAGGAATACTATCGTCTTTAATAATTGGAAATGAGACTCAGCGATATTCGTTTTCCCATGCGTACAATTCGCGATTCCAAATTTGCGCTTCCCACCTGGCGTATAGCGAGATCACCTTGGCCATCAGGTAAGGTTGTTTTTCTCCCTGTCATGTGCGGCTGGCTCAGTGCTTACTGTTGCCGTTTCGTATCGCAGCCATTGAACTGCGAACTTATAACGCCGCCACACAAGGGCTCGGGAACGAAAAGCCCCTTTCGCGTAATGTCATGGTGAAAATATAGCAGTACGAGTACACATAGTTCTCAGAAGTGCCCGCGAGTAGCAGGCTGACGATGCATCCCGGAGAGCGTTAGGGATGAGCAAATGGAGACTCGGATATAAATTATGGTAAGCACGTGTAGTTGGGGAAACATTTCGCTCTGGATGACTACCACCTTCTAGTAAGTTGTTATTCAATTGACAAGGAAAGTAAATTCTTCCTTTCGATCATGCCTTCCTCGCATTTATTTAGCTTGCGTAATCAGCACAATTTGTCCTACGTTCTGTAATTGTTTTTACTGGATCTCTATTAAGTGCAATGCAATGACGCAGAAGATTTTATGGCTGCAGCATAGCGCTGGCGCACGTCCGAGCAGTCGCTGCGGGTAGAGAAGAGCCCGGAGCCCGGAGCTTGTTAGTGCGGGATGGGGTTGTATCGAATGTTGCGCACCGCTCACGCAGACAGATCGTTCACATTCCGTTTTAGCGCGAATCATACGTGCGGCGCTAGCTTAGTCGGTCTCCGTCAAATGTGCTGTACTCATTGATTGCCCGATATGTTTCGAGGTTAAGTGCGAAGTTTGACGAACGCGTATTAAAAAGCTTAAGTTAGCCATCGAACGCCTTTGGTCCTGAGTGCGCTGCCTGGGCAGTGAGGGACATCGTGATGCATTGCTACATATTCGCTTAGCCTGTACCGGAGTCTCGGAGAAATGAACATCTGTAAATTTAACCTTAAAGGAAAACTGCTAATAGGAATAGCGAACGTGCGCTCACTGAGCCACACACCGCTCCGGGTATAGCTAACTGGAACACCCGTTAGCACACAGAGGGAAAAGGAAAAAAAGAGAATGCGAGAAATATGGCCGCGTTTTTTTATCTCTTCCGCCCAAACCGCTCGTTGTATTGCAATCCGTGTTGTCACTAGCTCCTCAATGCTTCTCCCCGAAGCGGTGCGCGACCGCACTTGTTCATGCAAAGCTGCAGGAATGACGACCCTCTCGCGCCAGCGCTCTGGACCCCTAGAAAATTTATTACGTGATTCGGCTTCGCACATGCATACGCCTATTTCATCGGTAAATTTCTAGCATGAGATCTCGCGTTTGTATTGGTTGTTAGTGTGTCCAACAACAGCACAGTGAGGTGTCCAACAACAGCACTCACACTCAAGACAAGCGGCATAAGAATGCTACGCATTAGTAGATAATTCTCTGAATTTCTGCAGAATTTTTGTTTGTAGCTTTATGCTGGCGTTTGTTCGGCTGGAGCTTGCGCGTTCTCGCGCGGTGGGCTCATGTAGCACAAGGACGCCCTAGGGCAGCTTCGATTTTATGTACAGAGCACTTTAGGCGCTCGCCTTGTCGTCTTAGCTCGCTCGCTCGCTCGACCCAAGTATATAGAGCACCAAGCCGACGTCCCGGGGTAACACTGTTGTTCGCGTCGTACCCCAGAGGCTTCGAAAGCCAAGCGGTTTATATAGTCATTAGCGTTCGAAACTCGTGAAACGCTGGCGCTTGTCATACATCTTCCCGTTGTTTAGCGCAGAGAAAACTATAGGTACATTTTAGGGAAAATATACATAATTAACCGACAGTGCCCGCGTTCCTTTAGTTAAGGACGC